>NW_010358054.1:270513-301743 GCF_000414095.1 Morus notabilis | reverse complement strand
CCGGAACCACAAAACTTGAAAGCAATAAGCGAAACCAAACTTCAAGTAAGTCTATAGTCAGTTTTGATTATTTTCCCTCTAACATAAAATTTTGCAGGTTTCGATGTTCAACTTTGTTCGGCATAAAAAAAAGAGAGAGGTGTAAAAACTTACCAAACAATGGAGAATGAAGTTCGAAACACTGACGAAGAGCCTAGAATAAGGATGTGGAGATCAAAATCAAAGAAAGAACGATGGCAGCTTCGAAGATTATAAAAGTTCATAGAAGAAAATGCCAGTGTTTTGGGATGTTTGTCAACTAAGAGCAGTTTTCTAAAACCATTAATGCCAATATTTATAGGCAGAGATCGAGTAATGGGATTCTTGAATCTCCCACTGTTAGATAAAAAAGATGCTCATCTAATTGTAGAGTCAAAGAGACGCGATCCAACGGTCAGAAAAAGTGCAGGAAAAATGGGAAATGATTGGACGGCCAGAATATGCTCGACTGAAAGATGGTGTGACTTGTCAACAGACATGATCCTTGAAATAAGGGACGTGATTGTTCCACTTCCTGAGAAACCAATCCCTGACGAGCTATGATGATTGTGCCTCTTAAGAAAAGTAACCGCCCTACTTAATGAAGAAGGAAACCCACATCATGTCTGTTGACAATAGGCCTAAAGGTGTCAAGAATCAATACGTCGAGATGTCACGTGAGTTGAGAGCAGAAGAGGATAAACCTGGCACTGGAAAAACAGGAAGGGATAACCCTAATCTCGCATTCAAATTCAAATACAAGATAACAACAAGAAGATTAGATCAGATAAGGATTATCACTTCATGAGATAACAAAAATCTCAACAGATGTATGGAAAAGGCCTATAAATAAGGGCTTAACCCTAACCTCTTTTTGTTCTAAGAGAGGTTAGTGTACTTTCTGAGAATTAGTACATGCAAAGGGGATGTAGGCAACGATATTTTAGAGAGGTTATTTTCTGCATTTATATTTCAATCGATTCGCGAGTCTCATAGTATGAGTGTTCTTAGTGAGGTTAAATTCCGAGTTGATAAATTTTCACCGTCAACAATTTTCCTCGTAAGTACCTTTTAATTGAGCCAATATTGTACCTAATGTGGAGCTCAATTAAATTCATTTTTCACAGTGTGAAGCATGTGAAGAATATGATTTCACTTCTTTTTTGAGTTTTCTAAGAGGGACACGATGAGAGAGAAAGAGAATTGTGGTCTTGAAAACTAAAATGGAGAGAGAGGGGGCCATGGTGGGGATGATTTTTTTTTTAATAATTTAAAATTTTTAAATTATTTCTGTTTAATATCTCATTTGAATAATAAGAAAAAGACATCAATGCCCTTTAATTATTCATTTGATGATTGGTTAAAATTCCTTTAACATTTAAGATCGTCTTCTCCTAAAGACTGCAAATTCTTCTTCTGAAAAACATTAAACTCGGACTTCTCAAAATAATATGCATGGAAACCCAAGAAGATAACATTTTCTTTTGATTTGGGACTTACAGAGCAATCTATTTAGACTCCTCTTAAAGTTGAATGGTAAATTCAACAAGAATTCAAATTTATCTCTAATTACATTAGTAATTATCTTCTTTTTTATTTTTTTGCTCTATGAGATAAAATATAATCTTATATTGATTATCTTTATGATTTCAATCTTCTTGTCCTTATCTTCTTTTGAACTTGATTATGAATCTATCATGCTTCCACACATTATCTTCTTTTCAATTTTTAAATTCGACTCAACCTTAAATCCTAGAAGATAAACAATAACTTGGGTTTTGCCATAATATGCCAACACTAAATACCTAACAAGGACCAAAGTCAAGGGCTTTTTTTTTTTTTGGGTTTAATATTGATGTTTCAAGTTGTGTCTAATCAACCACAATATATCACGTACGACATTTGAAAATTTTTTAATATTTCTAAATTAATTATTTATGTACTATTTTCCATTTGAGTACATTATATAATGTGACATCTTATAGTTAGTTAGACACTATGTAACTTTAAAATTGGACATAAAACATGAATCCAATAATGAGAAATATTTCTGCTTTAGCTGCTTACTTTAAAGGTTAAGGTGCTTTCCGTTTCGGGCGATGAGTATATAAGGTGCGATTGATGGCCAACAATTTTGTTAGCTTAAATAGTAAATTGCCCATTTGCGCATCCATTCCTTAAGGATGATACTGCTTATTCCATGTGCTACCTTATATCAAAGCTAATACTTCTCCAAAGCTTTGCTTATTGCCAAAGAGATGCAAATATACTATTCCTACAAAACAAGTCTCGTTGATCCTATAGCTAGGATGACCTCCCAAAACCATATAATTCTCTTCTTGTCACTTCTATTTATCCAACGATTAATAAATTAGCAATCACCCAAATTATATTTCGCAAAACACCCAATTGCCAATATGGGCCAATCCCTTAAGAAATTTGCTCCAGGTACTGTGTGTGTGTATGTCTATATATATATATATATATATATATCTTTTTTTTCTCTCTCATGAATTGTATTATTGTATTGATCGTTTACGTAGAGATAATCATCAATATTATCTTTTGCATTATTATCATTAATTCATGCAGGAAGTGAGGAGAATTAGATGAAGGAAATTGTTCCCATAATAGAAAAACGCTACACTAAGAATTTTGGGAAGGGACCTTCTCAGCCTAAGTTGGCTGATTTCTATAGGGCAGTATGCGAAACAGTCGAGTACTAAAATTTTAGAAATTGTTAGAAATTGTTACAATTTGGAAGAAATTTCTTTATATCATGCCGCTACAAAAAACAAAAACAAAATTAATTAATTAATTAATTTACTTGTTAATCCTATTTTGGCAGAGGAATCAACAAAACAGTTGGTAACACACAATTCAAAGTACCGAGTGCTTTTGCGATCAGGGAGACTAATAATTAACTAATGATCATGACCTCTTTTTTTTTTTTTTTTTTTTTTTTTGTCCATAACTTCTCTGATTATGAACCATAACTTGACAAATTATGACCTATTAATTTATATAACTAAAAGTTGACCTATATACTTTTTTAACCCTTTCATATTGGCCTATTTCCTACTATTTCCTTTTTTTTTTTAAGGAAAAAAAAAAAAAAAAGAGAAGGAGCTTTAAAAGAATCTTATTTGTAAAATTACTTTCCAAAAATTTTATTTTCCAAAATGACATTGGAATGAACGAGCGAGATCCATTTTTATACACGTGATCAATAAAAATAAAAAAAGAATTATACAGGAGAGCCAACGACTAGAAGACAAGCTTAGAAGAAACTTCTACAGGAATTCCACTCACACTCAGTGACCCCCGTCCGCTGAGGTTCTTAGTAAAAAGAAGTTCGATATTAATGGACTGGAGAGGGGAAGAAAATAGGCTAGGGAAGGCCGTGTATGTGGCTTTTAAATATAGTAAACATCAAATACTTATACTGTAGAGATACTTTTAGTAAAAAGAGAATGAATTAAATAAAGACAGATTTAAAAATTATTATTTTAGTAGGAGCAAAGCGAGAAAAACTGCATTTGAAAGAAAAACATGTTGTAGTAACTAAACTGTAAAGGAGCTTTTGACTAAAAATAACAAATAAATAAATAAATAGGGAATAAAAAGGCAAATGAAATAAATGAAATATTTATATAGTTAGTTGCTATTTACTTTAAATAATTTTAAAATATGCTATTTACTTTTTTTGTCTTATTATTTCATTTTAAGTTTTGGAGAATAATATAAAAGAATTGATAAACAAGTTCTATTTATTTTTTATTTATAGGCTTTCAAGTGTGAGTTAATGTTGTCCGCTCACGCAATCTTTGCATCGTGGTTAATGTTTCAGGTTTGTTATATATAAATTTCAACAAAAAATAAATAAACTTAAATTAAAAGTAAAACTCTTAGTAATACTCTTTCTCTTGTTTCTTTTCAGGCTAGGAAATTGGACAGAGCAAATTATACCAAGGTGATATGCAGGTTCTTGTAACTACATGTTGCTCTAATTAATAATGAATTATATATCGATATTGATTCCTGTTAAGTAAACAGCTCAGTGCAGTTATAAAAGGGCAACAGATTCAAAACCAATCGTCAACACTATCAGGAAATCAGTTGCCAATATTGCAGTGGATATAAAATTGGATCTCGTCACCATGCATAGTTATGGCAATATCTAAACCGACCTTGGTCAATTCCATGAGTTTTGCGTGGGTCGTATTCTAAAAAATACAAGTCAACCCTTTCCTTGTTCAGATTTTTTATGATATATCAGTTTTTTTTTTTTTAATGCAAAACAACATTTCATTAATAACAAAGTATAATACTTACAAAATATTAAATACAGAAAACTTGATAGATCTGCTGGCATCCGATGGTAGACACAATTTACTGGGCACTTCTGTAGGCTTTTTTAATTCTCCGTCTATAGTTGGTTCCCCCGAATGAGCTGTACCAAATTCTCTGTAAAGACCGGTCTAAGTCAACTTCGTCAAAACAGGAGATCTAACTAAAGTATATAGAAGATGAAAAACAACACCAAACCCACTCAAATCTAGAGATTGGTGGGGAAAAACAACTAAGACCAACAAACAAAGCCCACACAAAGTTAGAATTTGGTGGGGAACACAACAAAAATAACCAAAATCCGCACAGATCTAGAGATTGACGTGGGGGAGGAGAGGGGAACAAACACCAACACTAACAGAATGATACCTTTACTCCACCTACGACTAGAAAAAGTGAAGAAAACACCAACACGGACTCCACCATCATGTAGATTGGTTGACTTAAAGAGCGTGAGTGCATTTTGAGGGCCGGCAGACCAAAAATGTGCTTTCACTAGCCGGCCGGACTATTCTCCTTCTTCCTACTCTCTCTTTCTCTCTGTAACTCTCAGTTATTTTTTTAGTTTTTTAGTTTTTTCTTATATCAGTTCTTATAATATTCGGTTAATATTTTGTAGTCAAGTATTTCCTTAATATATTATATATCACGTGCCCCGTCTTACTTCCCAGTACATACTCTACTAATTTAAAGTATTTAGAATTGTTTATAAGAAATAATTCAATAGACGGGTTATACTAAGTCATCATGCTTATAGTACACTCGCCCAATAAAAATTCTACATTTAAATATATTGTGCATTTAACTCTTTGTAATTATATTCCTCTCTTAATATGTTTTACATTAATATCGGCCTATTCAAGATCATTATGAATAGTCTAACTAAATGATGATTAATGTTAATTAATCTTTCATGCTTTATTCTTATATGCATTATTCTTAAATTTATCTGCATGCTTTATTTATTTTCTTTTATACCTCAACAGTCGTTAAAAGCATCAGTTTAGATGACAATTTATCGAACAATCCTTGCTCCAAAGTTTTGTGTTTAGAAAACGAATGTCTTTCACATCAATTATTAGAATCTACGAAGACGTGTGTGTGGACACACATGAGATAAAACGGGTTAGAATAAACACTCGAATTTTCACAAACACTAACGCATGCACGATGTGAAATTTTTGGAGAAAAATTTTTCCTTTTCACAATAAAAGAATTTCGGCCACACATCAAAATATAAGGCAAAAATTGTGTCTCACAATTTTCTATCATTCTCTTATTTATAGAATAGAAGTCAAATTTCTAGAAGGAATCCAATCTCTACCTCCAAGATAAAGCTTGTTAATTTTCTCTTATTTGAATTTGGAACAAAATCTCCTCTTTTCTTTTATCCATTATGACCAGCCATTCATAAGGGATTTTATCCTTGTCTATGCGCCAATATATGATAAGAAAGGCAGAGAAAATCATCTTTTATCCTGTAGTCTAATTTTAACATAAATTCAAACTTCAATTTAAGTCAAATTTAAATTAATTTGAATTCTAAATTGAACAACTTATCAAATAAGTTTAAATGGATAAAACTAGATGTGTTCAAATTCAAAATTAAATAATCACATTATGTAAATAATAATTAATTCTCAATTAATTATCTTCGAGTGTTTAATTTTTGAATTCTCTAATTCTAAAATTCTCATTTTGCCCTTTGTGTCTTGTAGAATTACTAAGATGACGTGGGGACTAATGGACCTATAATCCCGAGCTCTAATAAAATTAATAATTAATTAAACACTTTAATTAATTAATTAATTATATTAATTCCAATATTTACTCCACTATAAACTTGGAATTGTACTCTTGAAATTATAGACATTAATTACTTCTAAACTGTGAAGTGTCCATTTGATAGAGTCACTGCATATAGATCAATCCTCCATAAATAATCCATAATTAGAGCTAGGTAAAATCTATTAACCTCTCTAATTATATCGTTATCCTTGAGTACCATTGATTCTCTAATGAATAGTGATTCATAAAACACATTCATGAATCGGAGCTCCTACTGGTCCAAGTACTGAATCAACCCTCAAGAGAATTATTTATCTACTTCTATCTCAAGAAGGAGTGTATTCCATCTCGTATAATAACATTCTCGGCTACCTACTTCATCATGTCTCCAAAATACAAGGAATAGGATTCAGAGTCTCAGAATCCGGACTGAATAAATCAAAAGACACAAATCCATAAATAGGAGTCTGTTAAGAGCTTAGGATTAAGATCATTCTATATATGACCATCGGTAGACTCAATTAGAATTTCTATACTTAATGGAAATTATTAGAAATTTATATTGTGTCTGTGTCCTTGTTTCACATAATCTCATTATGCGAAATACACTCATTCAATATCTCGCCATATTAACAGCGCGGATGACACCATTCAATTCTAAATAGGAATGACATGTATTAATAATGTTTAGATTAAAGATTCCAAACTTTAATTAAATTCCTTATGAACATCATTTTGTATTATTATCGTTAAACATTATCCTCTTGTATATAACACTTCTATACAACGTTTAAGGTCACATAAATAATCATGCAATTTCATTGATATTCATAAAATATTCATACATATATGCACATAAAATAATAAATAAACTCCTTTATTAAATAAATAATAAATATCCTATTACATCTCATGTTTCTAGGACACCATTCCCAACATTTTTAGCGTTTTGGCGCTGAGTTTTACGGAACCAGTACATTTGGACATAATGGGTAGCATTTTGGCACCCATGATAGTGTTTTGGCGCCCATGATTTCTGCACAGCCAGCGCCGCAGCGCTAGAAACTTAGTGCCGCAGCGCTACAACGCGAGAAAAGACGCGTTTTGAAGGCCAATTGTGAGAAAACTTACCCATTGTGACCCTAATGCTCCAAAACATATAAATAGATGATTCTACGGCAATTAAAAGGACTTTTTGGACTGAGAGTGACGGCTGAATTTTGAGAGGAGATTCAAGAAGAGAGGAGAATTGAGTACGGAAAAGAACAACGACAAAAATCTGGAGGCAGAGACGCTTCAATTCAAGTCCAAACTAGTTTTTTTCTTTCCTTTCCAATGATTAAGACTTTGTTTAGGAATTTATTTTGTTTAGAGATGAACTAATTTCTTTTTCTAGGGCTATGATGTAGCCGGATTATGAATGTTCAGATTCTCAATCTTATTTTTAAGTAATTGATGTTTAATCCATATATGTTGAGTATTTCAATTTATTCTTAATGCTTGTGATTATTTGGCCAACTATTACATGATTTTGTATTTGATCTGAGACTGAGAGGTGATAATTAAATAAGTTCTTAATTGAAATACCATGAGTTGTTCATAGGATAGAGATATCTATGATACTTGTGCAGTTCTTTTGAATTTCTTGTGCTTAATTATTTTCAACAGGTTTAGAAGTCTAACAGAGATGTAGAGTTTGCTTGTTGGATTAAAATTATTGTTGCTTGAGAAAGAATAATAATTGCTATAGAGAAATTACTGTCAGTATATGATTGAATGTTAATTTGCTTGAATTATGGGAATTTGAACAAGATTAATTTTGGTGAAGTCAGAAACCCAAGAGTCTTAATCTATTGAATTTTATTCACTTGCTTAGCATTGTTTAATTTATTTAATTGTTTTAATTTTACTTTACTTAACTTCATAAACTCTCTTTTCGATTATTCAAATAAAATTAGAGTTAATATAATTTTAGTAATTAGTAAACAACAATGCTTGAGGGACGATACTCTTATTCACTATTATATTACTTAATTGCGAAAGCGTATACTTGTGTTATAATTTTTCACAACAACATTGCTCTGAAAAGAAAAGGAAAAACCAAATTAAAACCCTAAACGTCGAGAGGTCACTACTATATCTACAGATTTAGGATCGACCAAAAAGCCGAGAAATTACAAAAAAAAAGATTTAGCATAAATGTTTGCGATTTTAAGATCAAACATGCCCAAATTCGAAGTTCAAAGAACACTTTTAAACCCACAAATGGGTAAACAAAAATGCCAACATCCAAAATTATCCAAAATCCCGGAACCACAAAACTTGAAAGCAATAAGCGAAACCAAACTTCAAGTAAGTCTATAGTCAGTTTTGATTATTTTCCCTCTAACATAAAATTTTGCAGGTTTTGATGTTCAAGTTTGTTCGGCATAAAAAAAAGAGAGAGGTGTAAAAACTTACCAAACAATGGAGAATGAAGTTCGAAACACTGACGAAGAGCCTAGAATAAGGATGTGGAGATCAAAATCAAAGAAAGAACGATGGCAGCTTCGAAGATTATAAAAGTTCATAGAAGAAAATGCCAGTGTTTTGGGATGTTTGTCAACTAAGAGCAGTTTTCTAAAACCATTAATGCCAATATTTATAGGCAGAGATCGAGTAATGGGATTCTTGAATCCCCCACTGTTAGATCAAAAAGATGCTCATCTAATTGTAGAGTCAAAGAGACGCGATCCAACGGTCAGAAAAAGTGCAGGAAAAATGGGAAATGATTGGACGGCCAGAATATGCTCGACTGAAAGATGGTGTGACTTGTCAACAGACATGATCCTTGAAATAAGGGACGTGATTGTTCCACTTCCTGAGAAACCAATCCCTGACGAGCTATGATGATTGTGCCTCTTAAGAAAAGTAACCGCCCTACTTAATGAAGAAGGAAACCCACATCATGTCTGTTGACAATAGGCCTAAAGGTGTCAAGAATCAATACGTCGAGATGTCACGTGAGTTGAGAGCAGAAGAGGATAAACCTGGCGCTGGAAAAACAGGAAGGGATAACCTTAATCTGGTTATGAACCATAACTTGACAAGTTTGTCCATAACTTCTCTGATTATGAACCATAACTTGACAAATTATGACCTATTAATTTATATAACTAAAAGTTGACCTATATACTTTTTTAACCCTTTCATATTGGCCTATTTCCTACTATTTCCTTTTTTTTTTTAAGGAAAAAAAAAACAAAAAGAGAAGTAGCTTTAAAAGAATCTTATTTGTAAAATTACTTTCCAAAAATTTTATTTTCCAAAATGACATTGGAATGAACGAGCGAGATCCATTTTTATACACGTGATCAATAAAAATAAAAAAAGAATTATACAGGAGAGCCAACGACTAGAAGACAAGCTTAGAAGAAACTTCTACAGGAATTCCACTCACACTCAGTGACCCCCGTCCGCTGAGGTTCTTAGTAAAAAGAAGTTCGATATTAATGGACTGGAGAGGGGAAGAAAATAGGCTAGGGAAGGCCGTGTATGTGGCTTTTAAATATAGTAAACATCAAATACTTATACTGTAGAGATACTTTTAGTAAAAAGAGAATGAATTAAATAAAGACAGATTTAAAAATTATTATTTTAGTAGGAGCAAAGCGAGAAAAACTGCATTTGAAAGAAAAACATGTTGTAGTAACTAAACTGTAAAGGAGCTTTTGACTAAAAATAACAAATAAATAAATAAATAGGGAATAAAAAGGCAAATGAAATAAATGAAATATTTATATAGTTAGTTGCTATTTACTTTAAATAGTTTTAAAATATGCTATTTACTTTTTTTGTCTTATTATTTCATTTTAAGTTTTGGAGAATAATATAAAAGAATTGATAAACAAGTTCTATTTATTTCTTATTTATAGGCTTTCAAGTGTGAGTTAATGTTGTCCGCTCACGCAATCTTTGCATCGTGGTTAATGTTTCAGGTTTGTTATATATAAATTTCAACAAAAAATAAATAAACTTAAATTAAAAGTAAAACTCTTAGTAATACTCTTTCTCTTGTTTCTTTTCAGGCTAGGAAATTGGACAGAGCAAATTATACCAAGGTGATATGCAGGTTCTTGTAACTACATGTTGCTCTAATTAATAATGAATTATATATTGATATTGATTCCTGTTAAGTAAACAGCTCAGTGCAGTTATAAAAGGGCAACAGATTCAAAACCAATCGTAAACACTATCAGGAAATCAATTGCCAATATTGCAGTGGATATAAAATTGGATATCGTCACCATGTATAGTTATGGCAATATCTAAACCGACCTTGGTCAATTCCATGAGTTTTGCGTGGGTCGTATTCTAAAAAATTCAAGTCAACCCTTTCCTTGTTCAGATTTTTTATGATATATCAGTTTTTTTTTTTTTTTTTTAATGCAAAACAACATTTCATTAATAACAAAGTATAAGACTTACAAAATATTAAATACAGAAAACTTGATAGATCTGCTGGCATCCGATGGTGGACACAATTTACTGGGCACTTCTGTAGGCTTTTTTAATTCTCCGTCTACAGTTGGTTCCCCCGAATGAGTTGTACCAAACACTCTGCAAAGACCGGTCTGAGTCAACTTCGTCGAAACGGGAGATCTAACTAAAGGATATAGAAGATGAAAAACAACACCAAACCCACTCAAATCTAGAGATTGGTGGGGGAAAATAACTAAGACCAACAAACAAAGCCCACACAAAGTTAGAATTTGGTGGGGAACACAACAAAAATAACCAAAATCTACACAGATCTAGAGATTGCTGTGGGGGAGGAGAGGGGAACAAACACCAACACTAACAGAATGATACCTTTATTCCACCTACGACTAGGAAAAGCGAAGAAAACACCAATACAGACTCCACCATCATGTAGATCGGTTGACTTAAAGGGCGTGGGTGTATTTTGAGGGCTGGCAGACCAAAAATGTGCTTTCATTAGCCGGCCAGACTATTCTCCTTCTTCCCTACTCTCTCTTTCTCTCTGTAACTCTCAGTTATTTTTTTTGTTTTTTTGTATTTTCTTATATCAGTTCTTATAATATTCGGTTAATATTTTGTAGTCAAGTATTTCCTTAATATATTATATATCACGTGCCCCGTCTTACTTTCCAGTACATACTCTACTAATTTAAAGTATTTAGAATTGTTTATAAGAAATAATTCAATAGACGGGTTATACTAAGTCATCATGCTTATAGTACACTCGCCCAATAAAAATTCTACATTTAAATATATTGTGCATTTAACTCTTTGTAATTATATTCCTCTCTTAATATGTTTTACATTAATATCGGCCTATTCAAGATCATTATGAATAGTCTAACTAAATGACGATTAATGTTAATTAATCTTTCATGCGTTATTCTTATATGCATTATTCTTAAATTTATCTGCATGCTTTATTTATTTTCTTTTATACCTCAACAGTCGTTAAAAGCATCAATTTAGATGACAATTTTTCTGATATCATCGTCTTAACAGCAATATGGATTCCCGAAACATGGAATTCTTCCTTGTTGCGTTTTTGCTTGGAGCTTAGATTGTAGTTTTAGGAAAAATCGTCGTCTATCATTAGTCGTTAAATCAGCTTTTTGTAGCAGTTTCTAAAACTAGGGCTGGCAATCTGGGTAGCGACACGACTCGAAACCTGCACGAAGTTAGCGTGAGTTTACTATAAATGGGTTTGCGTCATAATCGGATTGACACCATTAACACGATTAATAAATTGGTTAGGTTAGGATTGAGCTCCTAACACAAGTGACACGCATTGACACGATTAACTATATGTGTCATCTGTATTCTAATGATATGTGATATAGCATGAAAGTTTATATGACATATTAAATACAAATAATGTGAATTTTAATATTTGTACGTAAAATTCATTTATTTTTCTTAAAGGAAAAGATAAATTGACCAATAAACATGTTAAACATGTCTTGACCGTATTAAATAAGTCATTATTATATTAGTTATTTATTCTATATATTAATTTAAACGGGTTGAATGAGTTTGCACGATTAATAAGTTTAATAAATAGGTCATGTTAGGGTTGACATTTTTGACACGTTTAATAAACAGGTCATATTAGGTTGATATTTTCAAACACAATTAATAAACGGGTTGACACGTCACAAACACAACCCACTAACACAAATTGTCATCCTTATCTAAAACTTAAGGCCTCGTTCATTTCACCGATTTAGATTTTCAATTCTAGTTTTGTTACAGTTAAAAGCTCTCACCAAAAATCACATCTAACTTTGTTGCTACAGTAAAAAGCTCTCACATAAAGTCACATCTCAGTTTGAATTAAAAACTCGAATCGGCAAACTGGGCGAGGTCTAAATATACTTGTTTAATATTCACTACAACAAAAAGTGTTATTAGCAACGACATTTATCTTTGCTAAAATTATAGTATTAGCGATGACATGTCATCGCTTAAAAGAAAATAAAATTTTTGAACGACTTGTCATCGCATTAAGTATTTGCGACAACATGTCGTTGCCCAAAATTTATATAATTACGACGACATGTCGTCACTAAAATGGAACAACTTAATAGCAACGACATGTCGTCGCTAATATCCATTGGCACCAAAACCAATCTAGCCCTAACAATTTTGGCGCCAGTTTGTACATTATTTGTGAGGACATGTCATCGCAAATATTGATGGTTATAGTTGGCGGTGACGTGGCCAAAAAGAGGCGGGAAATTCGGCGGTTTCCCTCAAATAGGTTCCAGATATTTCTTTATTTTTTGTGAAGACTATGCAAACCATCGTCAAAAAAAATGGTTCTAGAAAATTCTTTTTAGAACGACAGTATTTGTGATGACACGTGTCGTCAGAAAAAAGGGTTCAAGAAAATTCTATCAAGGACAATTGTTTTTGCGATGATAGGTTTAATAACGTGGTCACAAATAACCGGGGATTTAATTTTTCCTAAAAAAAGGGCGGAAACTTTGGCAGTTTTCTCAAAGTTATTTGCGACGACATTGTTAAATTATTGTCACAAAAATGAACCAGGGTATATTCCCCAAGAATATTCTCAAAAATATTAATGAGGTGAAGAAGAACGCCGTCGTTTTAAGATTAATTGCGATGACGATATAATCTTTGTTGCGATGACATAATATCGTCGCAAAAAACCACCTGCATAAACAAAATCATATACCAACTTCTGCCATTTTTCCCAGTGAGGTTTTCGCATTTTTCATTCCTCTCTCCATCCAAAACTGCCAAAAACCATCCAAAAACACTGAAAATAGCTTAAAATATCGTCCTCTCTTCAAATCTTTTATTTGTGGAGAAAAAAATTTAAAAAACGCGGAGTTTTCATCTCCATCTTGCCTCCCACTTTTCCGGCTGAACTCACCATTTTCCGGCCGCCGGCGCCTTTTTTTCTCTACTACCTTACCGTTCTCCAACCCCCGGTATTTGTGGGTTTGGATTTGGTAAGTTAATATTTTGGTATTTTGTTAATTAATTTTGTTATTTTTGTTATGGTTTATGATTTTGATTTAGAATTTAGATATAGTTTGTGGTTTTGAATTTAGAATTGTGAATTTTAAATTAGAATTGAAATTGAAATATGTTGTAATTAGATTAAAATTTGTATGAAATTTTTTTAATGATGATTATGTGATAATTAAAAAATTAGATAAAATTTTAATTAAGATTATATTAATAATTAAATAATTAAATAAACTAATGTTAAATACTTATTATAGAATAATTTGTGTTAATTTTCATAAAATTTTAAAAAACGTTATAAATTCTTCGTAGTGGAGATGCATATGGACAAGAGTTGGATACTTTTAAGGAACCGGTTGTCTAATGAGTACTAGGATGGTTTGTGTGCTTTTATTGAGGTCGGAAAGAATTATGCAAATTCAGACGAGGGTATTAGTTGTCCGTGTATGAAGTGTAGAAATCATGAGATGCATCCACCCGAAACAGTGAAAGCACACATACATCGATGGGGTTTTGCTACAAGTTACACCACATGGATTCAACATGGTGAAGTATGTCCTACTATTGCAGTTGTCAGTGAATCTGTTGACGAGATGTTTGCAGTGCTAAATGATGTGGCTGAGATTAGTGATGATCATGAGACAATGGGTACGACAGAAACAATTATAGAAGATACGCATTACGATGAATTTAGAGATCTCTTATCCGAGCTCCAAGTCGGATTGTATCTGGGTTGTACTAAGTATTCATCGTTGAATTTTTTAGTGAAACTAATGCATCTAAAAGTGTTGTACAAGTGGCCTAATGAATGCATGGATGAAATGTTGAAGCTACTGAGAGATGCACTTCCTGAAGGGAACAAGTTACCTACATCGCATTACGAGGCGAAGAAGTTATTGAGTAAACTAGGTCTAAGCTACGAGGCAAGTTATGTGCGTAAGTATGACTGCGCTTTGTTTTATATGCCTTGATGTTAATGGATGGTGAGAATGGTATATTAGATGTTGTTTTAAGGTGATCAATATATTCGATAAGTTATTAAGGCTTTTTAGTAATCTTATTTATGATTTATGGCATGAATGGTTCTAGAGGCGAGCACCCGAGGACCTCATTCGTCGCGTCACCGTTGTGAAATTTTAAAAGGCTAAGTAAGGCGCTCAAGTAAGTACACTCTCACTTGTAACATGAATTGAAGAATTGAGAAGTATATGATTTTGATATTTATGATGATGTTATGACACCTTTAATATTTCATATGATGACGTTTGAAGAAAAATGTATATATATATTTTTATGTTTTTAAATGGCATTGTACACCCTTGATGGTGACCGGTGAGCAGTATTATTGCCATGGTTGGTATGGGATTTGCAATCCCATGCTTTCCGTGGCTAGCGCACTATGATGGTACAACGTTGGGCCCAATATATGATGGATTTTAAAGTTTAAACATGTTCAAAATAATTATTCTCATGATGATGTTTATTGTTGATGAATAAAATGTTCTTTTAAATTTGTGAGAATTAAGTGTCTCACTAAGCCCTTGCTTATATAAGTTATTTCATGTTGCAGACAATCTAAAGGGTAAGATGTACCCATGGAGAATCTTGGAGCAGATGCGAGCTGTGCGTGATAAGAAAACAGGAGAAACGGTCATTGAATGAAAGTGCTTAATGTTAAACAAAGTTTTTAAATTTTTATTTTTATTGTTTTGGAACTTTGGTTTATGGTGGTTTTAATTTGAAGAATACTTCAGATCATTTTTTAAAGTTTATTTTACGATATGGATTTTAATAAATGAGTTGAACCTAAAGATTATTTTTCTTTAATGAGCTTTAAAATTTTTAAAGTTATAATATGAAAAAAAAAAATTAGGATTTCTTCAAGTCACTCAAAGTAAAGTGTTTCAAGCTTAACTATTTTTCGCATTTTTTTTAGAGATAAAAGTTTGAAAGTTAAGATAACTGTGATGGCCCGTGAGGGGTCGTTACAATCCAACACTACATTGAGTAACTATTACCTCACTGTTTTATTACATAATTGAGTCACATGAATGATAACACTAACTCAAATTTATAATTTCTGTAAACACAAGAAAGAAGTTAATGATACTGGTCAAACTGGATCATTAGACGAAATTCAATTCAGAGAATCTTCAAAATGGTTCCGGAATAAGGTATTACGCTATAGACATAATTTATAATTTTAAAAACTCTGGCTACAAAGAACTACAATTGATATTGTTTACTGTTGACAGATATCCAATCTGCAAGAGCGGAACACGCCAGATGCGTTGCACAATTAATTTCACTTTCGTGTGGTTCAAGCTTCTTCGTTAAAAGCTACTCCGGTTATGTGGTGAACAGAGTCAAGTTTCTAACATACAGTCGGGATATCAATCGAAATACCCAGAATAGTGGTATTTGTGTTCGTGGACCAGATAAACAGATATATTACAGAGTACTAGAAGAGATTTATGAATTGTCATACATAAACGACAACTATGTTCTTCTGTTTAAATGTAAATGGTTCGACACTCATCCAGGAAGAAAGAAAGTTCAACGATACAAGAATAGAACGAGCATCTTCGTCAAGGACTCCTGGTATGAGAATGAACCATTTATACTGGCATCTCAAACGGAACAGGTTTTTTATGTGGATGATTTATTCAACGGGTCGAACAGGAAAATTGTTGAACATTTTGGACATCGACTTATTTGGGATATTCCGTATACGAAAGTAGACGACATTACAGTAATTCAAGATATCCAGTCTATGAATGTTGACTTAGTTGTGGAACTCCCTGAGATTGACCCTTTGATGTGGAATCGATCTGATATATCATCTGTTGTTGTCTTGTCCAATGTTGATGTAATTTTAAAAGACAAGTCTTCTGTTGGGAATAATGACTCTAATATACATGTCGAGGATGATGAAGAAGACTATGTTGAAGAAGACATCGACGATTCTAAGGATGATAGTGACATAAACGAGGAGGGTAACAATCAAGACATTAACAGTGATGATGAATAGAAATTATGTACTGCGATTATTGTTTTAATAATTAGAATTATTCATATAACATAAGAATTATGTAAATAAGATAATAACGTTTATGATGACTTCTTAAGAGGCAATCATGTTTGGCCAAGTCATTACATGTGCTATCTCTTCAGGGGGAGCGCAGCCTCCACCCGATCCGTATAGGTTGCCATCACACTGTGAATCTTGTATGTTAGAACATAATTATAAATTTGTTAAATTAATTACATCAGTAGTATATGATCACTAAATATATTTCATTCTACAACACCTGATGCCGCACCTCAACGACGTCGTGGAGGTCGAGGGAAGGCTAAGGGTCATGAAATCGCAGTCAAAGTGGCAAAGGAAGGAAAGATTACCCCCATGTTTGACAAACGTGGAGGTACTTGGAAGGCAGTTGGAAACTATGGCACCTGGTTCGATAGTGCCATTGGAATCCATGTTAGGGATGTCTTTAAGCCTTTCCATGATGCCTGGAAGGATGTGGACATCTAGCATAAGAGAGAGATTCAGCAACGCCTACTGGTATAAATTATTCAACTTTATTATTTTTTAATTTAATCTAAATTTCAATGTAATAAAATCATTTAATATGTTTATATTGTATTACAGGAATGGTTCAACCTCGATTATGATCGCGACGATGGTATACTTAGGTATGTGGTCGACATGGAGGCTACAAAATTTTGTAAGGATTGGAAAAGCGACCTCTACGACTATTTCAAATATCTTGGTAGTTCACAAAATGAGAGTGCAGTTGGGGCCCACCCTCCTAAAAATCTCAGGAATCCAGATCACTAGGGTTGTTACTGCGATAGATTCATGTCCGACAAGTTTTAGGTAATTGAATCTATTTTATATGTTGTTTTTATAAAATATATAATAAAGGTTAATTTTACTAACACTGAATGTAATCATAAATAGAAAAAGTCAGGGATCAGTAAACATAATCATAGCAACTAAAAGTGGTCGAGTTTTCATGGTTGGCTGTCGTACTCCCAACATCGTGATACGAAAGTAAGTATTTGTTAATAATTTATTCCATATAAATGTTAATTTGATAATCGATTACACTATATTCATATACATTTAAACTACTATACAGTCTACCATAGGGACTCAACAGCCGATGTCCGTCATCGATAACTGGGGGGACATGCATCGTCGAAGGGGATACTTAAGTTAATCCCCAAGCTGAGCAGACTTTTGTATGTATACTCATAATGTTTAATTATATTTTTTTTATTTAAATCTCATTATGTATTTAATTATTTTTCTTATAATATTTGTAGTATTGGATGGAGGGAGAAAGAGAAACGCAGATCCAAACGCAGTCTGCTACTCCTGGATCATCCGCAGTAGGACCAGTTAATGAGGAGGATATTATGGAGCAGTTTGCGGGCACCCGCAGAGGACACAAGGCTAGAGTAGGTCGCACACTCCCACAAAAAGTTTATCAAGGGGATGCGTCGTCATCTGGCTCACGCTAGGCAAGATCTTCTATGACACGTTCTGACCCACACGTAGAAGAATACTTACAACAGAGTTACCAGCAAAACCTCCAGCTGTACGAGAGTGTCATAATGATGCATGATTTCATCACTCAAATGCACCCCAACATGACTTTTCCAGCGGTTACTCCTCCTATTCCGTATGTCCGTCCATGTCATCCACCTCCAAATCCTTCTGATGATAACAATGATAATTCTAGTGATGCTGCTAACTTAGGATATTAAAATTTTAATAATATAATAATTTGTACTTCCGGACATTTCTACTATAATTACATTTTTATTTTATTAATTACTTTTTACAATAATAATTTTTATTTATAATTTTTATTATTTATTTCCTTTTATTTAATTTTTATTTATATTTAACATCATGAATTATATTTATTATAATTATTAAAATGAGAAAAAATAAATAAATAATTAAATTATTATTCACGACGACAAATATGGTCACATATAATATAAGCCACGTCAGCTAAGTCTGCGTCTTTTGCGACAACTTAATTCGAAAAATGTTGTCGCAAATACTTAATGCCATGTCATCTTAATGATATACCAGACGAAATAATTGCAACGGCTCATTTGCGACAATTGTCGTCGGAAATATAATTGCGATGACAAGCTAGTTGTCGCAAAAATTATTTTTATGACTATTCAACTAAAGCGACAGGTTTACGACGACAAGTGGTCGCTAAAAATTCATCTACGATGACTTTATATTTTTTACAACGACTTTTTGTCGTCGTGAATAGCTCTTTTTCTTATAGTGATTATTATCAAGAAAGAAAAAATATTTTTGAGATATTATGATATGATAGGAGGTATTAAAATGATTTTATCCCAAAATATACAGAGACAAGTTGCGAACTCATCGTGGCTAAATTCAATGATTGTGTAAAACTGACAGTATTGCGTGGGTCTCGTGTTAAAAGTCAGCCTCCTCCTCATCCACATTTTTTTTATAAAATGTAAATCAGTTGTTTAAACCTTCAGTTAATATATTTTTGTTCAAGTATTTCGTTAATATAATACATACCACGTGCTCCGTCTTACTTTCAGGTAGACGATTTAAAATATTTAAGAAGCCCGTCCAGCCCCGTCCATGATTGAAAAGAAAAGTCTGTTTATTTTATATACTTAAACTCAAATTAATGATTATGTTATAGTGTATTTTTTTCACAAAAATTTTAAATTTTAAATATCAGAATCAAGAATTATAATTTGAGTATATATTCTAAATGGACCGTACATACCTCGCTTAATTGGATTTAAAAATTATGAGGAAAAACTTCAAAGTAAATTTATATTAATTCTCAAGTCAGTTAAGAGCGTACAATTGTCCAACTCACATCTATACGCTAGAGCGTGGGAGAGTTCGTTCCAAAGATTTAATCTTGTCAGCCGATTTATAACTAATCAAACCAGTCCGTACATTTAATTTCCATAAATTTCTATTTGAATCACGTTCTTATTTCTAGAGTAGTTATGTTGCTCAGCAGCTCTTTTCTCCATCTGCTATGAGTCAATTCATATATAATTCTTATTTGTTTTCGTTCAATTAGCCCCATCTGTTTCATAAATTCAAACTACTGTTCAAACCATTTTGCTAAAATATTATCTCCTACAAAATTTAAATTTTAGTTTAAATTCTTTTGTTCAAACCTATAAACTATACGGGCTACAAATTTCATTCTACAGAACTTTAATATGACTTACATGATCTTAATATGTTCTCGATTTCTTTAAATGATGATGTTTCATCAGTTTTTTTTTTATCCTTCTACTTTTTCTTCGCGATTAAATAATATTTAATACAAAATTAACTTCTAATAAGCTTCGTATTAATTGGGTAAAATTCTTCCCAACATCAACTGCTTTTTCCTATAAATTAGGTATAGTATTCAAAAAAAAAAAAACATTATGCCTTGGGAAAAAGTTTTTAGGAGTCTTTCGCCTTTCCGTGCTTTTCTTGTTCAATTTCATGTTCACCTTCTTTCTGAAATCACATATGGATCCGAAAGGTGTGAAATTATTTCCAGTGAAATATGTTCACGTCTCAAAATCCCTGACCATATCATCTCCATTTTTTTACTTTCTCCTCAAGCCAATGAATATACTCAGGAAGGTATAGAGTTTTCTTTTTTTAATGAGAAATACTAGCATCACTTTCTTTTATCACTTTCTAGCATTCATTAAAACGTGAGAGTCCACGTGTTAAATAATAAATGAAGAGAGTGACAGAAAAAGTCTACTATGCATGACGCTACCTATTGTTCGTTGAGCAATTTGACATGACGGACCTGTGTTCAACGTTTCCATTACTTACTTGTTCACTATCCCCGTCGGCGTTTACTCCCTGGTCACCACTATTTTTGTCACGACACTAAGGTCAGTAGCAATTTTGCCAGCTTTCTTAAATGTTGAATTTAATATCAAGCATCGACTACAACAAATAGGAGATTAGACGACGTTTTACAAAAAATTGTCGTTTATTGTGTTAAAAAAATGTTGAACAGAGACTTATGTATTTCAAAAATTTATATGTACACATTAGACTGCTGTTTTTTAAAAACTATCGTCTAAACCTACATTAGACCACGATTTTTTAAAAACCGTCGTCTAATGTTAAAAATTTTCAAAACAAAAGGCAGACTTTTTCCCGCTCATTCTTTTTCTAAAAATTTTCAAAGTTTTGATATTTTTTTTTATAACTCCGAGCACATTTATGTCTGATGTGTGTGTATATATTTATATTATGTGATAAGCATCCTTGGTCATCTTTTATAGGTTTACCTAACACATTTAGTTAATTAATCGATTTAGGTAGATTGTATTATGGTGTCAACAAAATTGGTTGATTTGATTTATAAATCATATTGTGAACTAAATTTCCACCTTCATGATTAACCTAATTCCATACTCAACCACAAATTCTTTTTGTTAACACGTTTAGAGGAAGAAAATATGGGTTAACTTGTTAACTTACATAATCATTTATTAAGTTATTTATTATGTTTAGAGGAAGAAAATAGAAGTTGGCCGCTTAACTATACCAGTATATCGCTATCTTTAAAATAGATTATGTGGGACTATTTTATTGATAAATGTGACCAACACCATAATACGAGCATACTTATTATGTATATTCTAGCTTAAGCACTTTAATTGATCTTGGACTCTTTAAATGATTGAACTCATTTGTTTCCTTTTCATATTTAGTTTTACTATGGAAATTTTACACACTTACCTCTTGAATTTATATGATTTTAGCAATTTGTTGTCTGAACTTTTAATTTTGACAAGTTACATCTTTAATTTATAAAATTATCAATATGCCTCATCTTGATGATGATTGTGTTAAATTAATGTCAAAAAAATGTGTTTGACAAAAAAATTCCTACATCCCAATTTAAATGAAACACAAATCTTTCCATTTCTCAACCTTTAATCCTTTAAATCTAAAAAAAAAAAAAAAGAAACAAATTTAGTAAAATAGTTTTTTTACATTTTTTAAGAAACTATCTTAAATATTAAAAATATAAGCAAATTTAGCATCAAATTTAAAATATTTAGGAGTATCCTTACACTCAATCGAACAGTCCATATTTCATCAATTAAGACCAACCAGTAAATTATAATCCTATAAATTTGTTGCTCTTCCAGCATTTGTTGTCAACAGTTTTCATTCTCGTTTTTGCCCCATTTTCCTTGTTGATTGAAGCTCTCAGTTTTTTGTCACTCTTCGTTTGAAGTGACATCTTTTGTCCCTCAATGTTGCAAGGCCACCTTTCATAACAATAGGTCGATACCAATATCAAGTCTAAAAAAATTCTCCACCAAGAAATTAATTGATCATACCAATGGGGCTCCATCGGAAAAGCAGCAGGTCCTCAGAGACATTATATGGCCAACATAAGCTCAATTCCATCCAGGTATATATACTTTTATTAACTTTTATTTATTTATTTATGGTAATCATGCAAATTTTGTGAATATTAGTGTCATATATCCTTATCCGTCAGCCAAATATTGCGAAATGGGAAACGGGACTCGCAAAGATTTCAATTTCAAATTAGATCAATGTTGAGACACATGATTTCAATGCAACATTTTTATTTACTTTTTGGTGGGACAATTTTTCATCGGTTGTTATTGTTAAACGAAATGCTATAATTAATTGCTCTTGTGATTGGAAAATTACCCTTGTGTTAGTTGCTCCAATATTTGGTTTTGCTATAATTAATTTATACAGAACCAATCCACTTTATGTTTTACTTTCAGGATAAATAAGTTGTATTTACCTATACCTGCTGGAGAGATTTCACTAAAACAAGCATGGTTCTCTATAATATTTGATGTATCTTTTGGCCTAAATATTAGATTTAAAAGAACAGAAAATATATAAAAATGTATCCACACACGTATATTAACATTTATAGAACTTCATCACAGTTTCCTACTTTTTTTGTCTTATTATTCCGCTTTTTACGGAAATTATAGTAAATAGCATATTTTTGAAATGTGATTAAGTAAATAATATGTTTTAAAACTATTTAAAATAAATAGCAGTTTACCATATAAATGTAGAATGTCCTGCATAAAGACTGGATTTGGTCAGCTTTTGTGATGCAGATTGGGCATCAGATGTTGATGACCGAAGATCAACAACAAGGTTTTGTGTCTTTCTTGGTTCTAATCTAGTGTCTTGGCAATCCAAGAAGCAACATACTGTATCAAGATCATCTATAGAGGCTGAATATAGAAGTTTGGCCAGTGTGGTAGCTGAGATATCCTGGCTACAATCTCTTTTAATTGAGTTGCACTTTCAGACAGCAAAAACACCAATCATCTGGTGTGATAATCTCAGCACAGTGCACTTAGCGGCAAATCCTGTGTTACATGCCAGAACCAAACATATAGAACTAGACTTAAACTTTGTTCGAGAAAATGTTATGAGGAAGCAAATAGAAGTTCAACATGTGCCTGTTGTTGATCAACTAGCTTATCTATTCACCAAAGCTATTTCGAGTTATATTTTTGGTCTTATTCGTAGCAATCTTAAAATAAAAGATTTAGCTACTTTAAGTTTGAGGGGGCTGTTAAGAAGTCTTAGTTATATTAGATATAGATTGCACATGTAATATTTTCATTGGATAGTTTGTTAGAGGTTGTTATCTACACTAATTTATGTATAAGTAAGTTGTTGTAACAAAATGAGGTAGAATGAGAATTCAATTTTCTTTCTCACTCATCAATTCCTCTTGTTGGGATTGTTTTCCCAAATTCTCTATCAACTCTAATCGTTTTATGATTGGCATTATTTTGGAAATGATTGGCTAGTTGATTGTGTTTGAGAATAGATGTGCAGCTGACAAGTTCTTTATGGAAGTTTTCTGAAGGATTTGAAAACTTAATTTAGTTTCTATTTTTGAAAGTCAACTATTGATTCAAAGATGGTAAATTGATTTGATTGATATTTGATGGAGATTTTGTAGCTGGATGATCTTCCTCTGTCTCCTAAGAACGTGTCCAGGTTCATATATCAGTTTTGGGAAGGTTTCAGAATTAAAGCAGATTGATTCGGACTGATTTTGAGAAAGTCGACATTGACAGCTATGTTGCAGTTATTGTTGCAACAATGATCTGCAACAGATTTGGTTCAGCGAATTAATTGAAGAGGTCGTCAAGCTGTTATCATTTTTGCTTATTTATTCAAAGAGTCTCTTATGTCTCTGTACACCTTTTGATTAGTTTTGTTGGGTTGTGAGAGAGGTGAGCACTTGTATTCAAGAGAGATGATTTGAGTGTTTTTGAGAGAAAAATTTAATTGGAGAGATTCCAATGTTAAAAAGTCGAGGGGATCTCGCTGTGCAAGGCCATTGGAAAATTGCAAGTTCATAGGCGTCTTCTTAGAGATAGAGTCTCGGGTAGATTAAGTACAATTGAATTGTAAAAGAGTTTTTAGTGGATTGTTCATCATCTGGGCGTGGCCCCACAGAGTAGGTTGTTACCGAACCGCGATATCATTTCTCTCGTATTCTTTTATTTTACATTTCTGTATTATTCATATTATCTTATAAAGTGTTAAAAGACTCAAACCGGTACCAACACCTCTTTCTCTCTCTAGAAATCGTTTGAGCTTGTTTCCTTACATCTTCCAACAAAAATCTGGGAGTTTTTCATATTTCACATCAAGCCAGACCATCCTCCCTCATTTACAGAGCTGTGCTGGAACCAATTGCCGGAAAGGTTTCGGCACATCCACCAGATTGTCCTCGACCTCCTTTCTCTCCAACCTGCTGGAAACATTCCATGCATGGGCCATGGCAGATTTAAAAGTTCTTTTGTTAAAGGTTTCATCGGTCTGTAGTCTGCCCAACAAGCCCATGCTGCTGATTACCTTTCCTTTGCTCACCACCGTCTCTTCCTCTGAAGTGATTGAGAAAGAGTTCCATTTGTTACATATCTCCTCTATTTTAGCTAACCACCTTATGATCACTAGGGACCACCTTCAAAAGTCTCAGACCAGAGAGCCAGCGACTAGAAGACAAGCTTAGAAGAAACTTCTATGTGGATTCCACTCACTCTCAGTGACCCCCGTCTGCTGAGGTTTTCAATAAAAGGAAGTTCGATATTAATGGAATGGAGAGGGGAAGAAAATAGGCGAGGGAAGGCCGTGTATGCGGCTTTTAAATATAGTAAATATCAAATACTTATACTGTCGAGATGCTTTTAGTAAAAAGAGAATGAATTAAATAAAGACACCTTTAAAAATTATTATTTTAATAGAAGCTAAGCGAGAAAAACCGCATTTAAAAGAAAAACATGTTGTAATAACTAAACTGTAAAGGAGCTTTTGACGAAAAAGAACAAAAAGGAAAGAAATAAATAATTATGTTGAAGATCAAAGATTTAGATTGAGATTAAATTAGATAATTTAGATTTTGATATATATTTTCAACTACTTGCGCTTGCCTTTTAATAGGCCAAAAAATGGTTTTTTCTGATTGCATTGCACAGCATGCCATGCACATTTTCGTCTTTTTGTCAATTAGAAATGGGCTTGGGCGTAGCCCACTATCCTGCTTTGAAAAGGTATCAAATATAAGAAATACATTTGCAGCGACAAACTTTATGAATACCCCCTATTAAAGTGTTATATTTAATACTGCAATTTTATTCTACAGTAAAATTACAATAAAACAATAGTAGGAATATACGCACTTTTTCTGTGTGGGAGAACACACTTACATTGCATATATGTTTTTAATAAAATTACATTACTTTCCTTACAAAAAAATAAAAGAGTAATGCTGAGACAGCAACTCAAATCTCAATTTTTTTATATCAATTAATGTGAAATGTGAGTTTTTATCTTTTTATTACTAGATGCAATATGTTATCATTAATTGACGTGACAATATTTTAAACACCCATTAATGTTAAAATCACAACTCACATGCCACATAAGTTAATATACAAAATTAGATTATTGAGTTGGTGTCCTTTTGCTAACATAGCCCCACATTTAAGAATCTTTTGAGGGAAATATGTTGTTCAAATAAAAATACCTACGACCCTAATTTCTTATGAACCCTAAATTTATATACATAAAATTCTCTATCAAGAAATAGTTGAAACATTAATTGAGATTAGAATGAAAAAAATGTCTCTTATGGAATTAATGGAAGCTAATGCAAGTATTTTTGGTTTTTTTTTTCTTATGAAGTTCTTTTTGTTTTCTCGATCACTTTATGTTTTCCATCTGGTCTTCCAAGCAGATTAAACGAAATTCAAGCTGCAATTTTGAGACAATCCCTAAATCATTGAGGTTTCTTGGTTTTGTAATGGATTTTTAGCATACCCATCTATTCAATTGGTTATCTTTTGTGCTTTACAATTACTGGTTATGTTAAGATTGATGAAGTTCAGATCATCTAGCTACTAATTCTTAATGTGCAGGCTTGCAACGTTTTGTTTCTTTTCCTTTGAAAAGTTTGTTTTTAATTAGTTTTGTTCGTTTTGCAAAGTTTTGACATAAATTAGAATAATTTTGTACCTTAAAAACTTGAGTTAATTCCATAAATCCTTATTTACCTTCATTCTCATTAAAAAAGAAAAAGTGTGACTTGTGAGATATAATAAGGTTAAATTGGGCATTATCTACAAAATATTCATAGTAGGATAGATTTTTAAATATTTATTAAGAGAATATTAATTGGATGGGGTATCTATAACTTTGTTGTACTTTTGTAGACGCATCACAAAAGGACGAATATAATCAAGTACTCTAACCTCATGAAAGTAAATTAAAAAAAAAAAAAAAAAGAAACCTTCAGTTGCATAAACGTTTACAACGTCATGAAAGTGATAACTTTTCAGGACGCAAAAAATAAATACGTACAAAGTGAATGACGAAAGATACTTGTATATTTATAAAATACATTTTTCGGTGCATATAATATCAGCTAAAATTTTGGCATTTTGGCACACGAATTTACTGTTACATTGAAGATGCTCTTAAGAAGAATGTTTACGCGGCAGTATCATCAGAGAGGAAAACCATCCCAAGTTAGAGCCTACAAAACAAGCACCTCGAATCTCAAAGGTTCTGCTTTCTCTATCTTTTATTGATGAGAAAGGCCTCATTAAAATCCGGTCCCTTTAGTAAAATAACAAAGGAAAACCCTAAAAGAGAGAAAAAGAGTGCATGAACTAGTACGGGGCCTTCAGAGGATGAACGATGACAAAAATGATCATGAAGAAACAAATTTATTATGACCTGTTTGGTTCACGAGTTTAAATAATCAGTGATTTTGATTCATTGACATGAGCTTTGTAAGAGAAGTAATAGTGAGAAATTCATTTTTGAATTCAAATTATTTGTGAAAGAAAAAACCTATAACATATTTGTCAAACGGCCCTTAGTCGCTACTCAGTAAACTTTCGCATCTTGACCGATCAACTAAGAGCAAAAATTTGAAAAGGTCCACCAGTACTAAAGATCCAAATCCAAAGGGACGTCAACAAAAGATGCCAATTTTTCTGCAATAAAATTACCCTCGAGATGAAATTAAAAAACAACACAAATTACAATACGAGAGAGATATTCTAGGGCATTAGATCATTAAGCCTTAAAATTCCAAGGGAAGTCTGGAGATTTCGAAATCAACAAGTGTTCGCGCCACGTAAGAGGAGTCGGATTCAGAACATTAAAGTCCCAGCCAAAACGATTGGCTTGCAAAACAACATGAATGACTCCAATTATTTCAGTCTTATAAGTTTAGAGAATACCTAAAAGATAAGCAAAGAAAGCTTTTGATGAAACTGCTATTAAATAATACTAGCGCAGCCAGCGTTACCAGCGGCACCAAGAGCCGCACGAGAAGGATTCTAATTAACATGTATATGATTTTCGATGCCTTGGAAGCACAAACCTGTAGATCGAAACGTCTTTTCAGGATTTTCTACTAAATCCAAGAAATTATGCCACACGAATATTGATCTGTTTATTTTCAAAAATGAATTTCTGATGCATAACATAACCGGTAATACTAATTCTATATTTAATTAGTACATTACAGTGTCGAAATATTGAATTTAGTACTTCATTTTATGTTTTGCTCTAATGATATACATACACTAGAGTGTGAAGGACTTTTTTTTTTCCCTCTGATTTGATGAGTAAGAAAAATTGTGTTTGAAAGAAATCAGGCTAGTTTGCGGCTTTTAAATATAGTAATGGAATGGAGAGGGGAAGAAAATAGGCGAGGGAAGGCCGTGTATGCGGCTTTTAAATATAGTAAATGTCAAATACTTATACTGTCGAGATGCTTTTAGTAAAAAGAGAATGAATTAAATAAAGACACATTTAAAAATTATTATTTTAATAGAAGCTAAGCGAGAAAAACCGCATTTAAAAGAAAATTTTGTTGTAGTAACTAAACTGTAAATGAGCTTTTGACTAAAAAGAACAAAAAAAAAAAGAAAAATAAATAAATAGGGAATAAAAAGGCAAAAAAAGAAAGAATCATAAAAAGTAAAAAAAAACAAAAACAAAAAAAAACAAAAAAGCGAAGAAGAGAGAAGTTGACACTTAACAAATGGAGAAGAATACTGTTGAAGATTAAATATTTAGATAGATTAGATTAAATTAGATTAGATTTAGGTTAAGATTAAATTAGATAATTTAGATTTTGATATATATTTTCAACTACGTACGCTTGCTTTTTAATAAGCGAAAAAAATGGTTTTTTCTTATTGCATTGCATCCTACAATGTGTTTTTTCATGGGACAACATGCCATTTACATTTGCACCCGCAATCTTTATGAATACCCCTATTAAATTGTTATATTTAATACTACAATTTTATTCTACAGTAAAATTACAATAAAACAATAGTTGGAATGTACGCACTTTTTTTTTTGTGTGGGAGAACACACTTACATTGCGTACATGTTTTTAATAAACTTACATCACTTTCCTTAAAAAAAATAAAAGAGTAATTATAGGAACACCAACTTAAATCTTAATTTTTTTATACTAACTGATGTGACATGTGAATTTTTATTTTTTTATTATCAGATGTAATCTCTTATTAATAATTGATGTGATAATATTTTAAACACGCAGCAATGTTAAAATGACAATTCACACGCCACATCAGTTGATACATAAAATTTGAGATTTGAGTTGGTGTCCTTAGCATAGTATAGCCCCACGTTTAAGAATCTTTTGAGGGAAATATGTTATTCAATTGGTTATCTTTTGTGCGTTACAATTACTGGTTATGTTAAGATTGATGAAGTTCAGATCATCTAGCTACTAATTCTTAATGTGCAGGCTTGCAACGTTTTGTTTCTTTTCCTCTGAAAAGTTTGTTTTTAATTAGTTTTGTTCGTTTAGCAAAGTTTTGATATAAATTAGAATAATTTTGTACCTTAAAAACTTGAGTTAATTCCATAAATCCTTTATGAGATTTACCTTCAATCCCACTAAAAAAGAAAAAGTGTAACTTGTGAGATATAATAAGGTTAAATTGCGCATTATCTACAAAATATTCATAGAAGGATAGATTTTTTAAATATTTATTAAGAGAATATTAATTGGATGGGGTATCTATAACTTTGAGAGAGGGGGGGAGGATATAACTACTCGTCACGTATCCATCAACGTTGTACTTTTGTAGACGCATCACAAAAGGGCCTTCAGTTGCATAGACGTTTACAACCTCATGACAGTGATAACTTTTCAGCACGCAAAAAACAAATACGTACAAAGTGAATGACGATAGATACTTATATATTTATAAAATACATTTTTGGGTGCATACAATATCAGCTAAAATTTTAGCATTTTGGCACACGAATTTACCGTTACATTGAAGATGCTCTTAAGAAGAATGCTTACGGCGGTCTCTTGAGATGGGATACCATCAGAGAGGAAAACATCCCAAGTTAGAGCTTACAAAATATGCATCTCAAATCTCAAATGATCTACTATATCTTTTATAGACGAGAAAGGCCTCATTAAAATCCGGTTCCTTTAGTAAAATAACAAAGGAAAAACCTAAAAGATCAGAGAAAAAAGAGTGCACGAATAAGTATGGGTCTTTAGAGGATGAACGATGACAAAAATGATCATGAAGAAACATGCTTTTTTTATAACCGAAATTAATTTTTTTTATAATTTTTAAAAAATGGCAATTAATTAATTTTTAATTAAACATTATTATGTTACATACTGAATAGAATTTATTAAGATACATTAAAAGTGAAATATAAATTAATATTAAAAATAGTAAATCTAAATAAATTTATAAAATATATTATGAATACTACATGAAGTGCATATATAATGTTCAAAAAAATATAGAAGTCTAAATAAAGTGAAAAATAAAAAAGTACATATAACGGAACTAATTGTCTAAGTTTGTAGCATTGTCAGCATCTGAATCATCATTAGGACCGTCATCATCTGAAGGAGGCAGAGGAGCGTCTAGGTTAACTGGTTCTGGATGATCAATCGTAGGTAATTGGATGTTGGGCTGCAATTTAGCTATCAACTCTAACACCTTCTAACTAAATTTCGGCAACATAACGGCTTATTTTTCTTATGATCCGAAAATCTAAACCTGCAGAAAAATAACTTTAAAAGATTTCGGCACACCATAGCTGCAAGATGTGCCATCCAGAACAAGAATCACAAACATATACTAAATTTTAACAATATAAGAAAATCATAGTTCAAATATCAAAATCATAATCCCAAATTCATACAACCAAAAACTACAACAATTTTAAACTAAAGTACAATAAATACAAAAAAATTTACAAAGTTTAAACCCACTAAATGGGGGCTGAAAATAGCGGGATTATGTCAGAGGAACCGGGCAAACAACGACGAAGGCGTAAAGTCAAACGCCTACATCAAATTGAAACATCAAACATAATTTAACGTGACCAAAATTAACATTTTAAATAATGTAAATTAACATTCTAGAGTAACATATTTGAATACACAAAACAATTTCATTCCTCTGCATTAAATCTAATTATGTTAACAAATAATGTAAATTAATAAATTAACCACTAGTTCAAAAATAATTCTAAATTAACGTCATAAACTAACATTTACACAGCCTCATAGTAAATGTTTAGAAACTTCATTTAGATATTTTTACAAACACTTTACAAACAACTCAACAAAACACATAAAAACAATAAAAAAGTTATCGGAGTGTGTAAAACATACCGGTAAACGTCAAACGGTGAGGCGGCGACGGACAATTTGGCGCGGCGGTGGTGGAATCCGGCCGGCGGTGGTAGCGGCGAGCAAGGGAAGAGAGAGAGAGAGAAGGGAAGAGAGGGAGAGAAGGAAAGAGAGAGAGAGAAGAGGAGAGAGGAGTGGCGGGGGCGGAGCAGCGGCGGCGGCCGGAGAGGGGAAGAAGGGAGAAGGGAAGAGAGAGAGAGAGAGAAGGGAAGAGAGGGAGAGAAGG
>NW_010358054.1:126621-270458 GCF_000414095.1 Morus notabilis | reverse complement strand
AGGGGAAGAAGAGAGAAGGGGGAAGAGAGAGAGAGAGAGAGAGAGAGAAGGGAAGAGAGAGAGAGAGAAGGCCGGTGGCGACGGGCAACAGCGGCGGCAAGGGGAAGAAGAGGCAGAGAGAGAGACTTAGCAGGAGAGAGAGAAAGCGTCGGGAGAAAATGAAGAGGAAGAATATAGGGTATATTAGATCAAACTTATTTGCGACGACATTATCGTCACAAATAAGTTTAAATGTCGTCGCAAATAATGATTTTCCCCGCGTTTAGTTTTTTGGTGAAATCTTGAAAAGATTATTTGCGACGACAAAGAGAAAATGTCGTCGCAAATAACAACACATTATTTGCGATGACAAATGTCGTCGCAAATAAATGTAAAATGTCGTCGCAAATAATCATTTTTCCCGCGTTTGGTTTTTGGTGAAATCTTGAAAGATTATTTGTGATGACAAAGAGAAAATGTCATCGTAAATAACATGAAATGATTTGCGACGACAATGTCATCGCAAATATGTTATTATTTGCGACGACTTGTTGTCGCAAATAATGGATTACCTTGGCGGCAAAAATCTGCGCCATTGAAATTTGCGCTCCAAAATTATTTACGACGACATTTAAGTTATTAGCGACGACATGGTTATTTTATTTAACGGGGAGTAATTGCGATGACATGTCGTCGCAAATATTGTATTATTTGCGACGACAAATGTCGTCGCAAATGGCCTTTTTTGTTGTAGTGACAAATCTATTATGACCCTTTGATTCACGCGTTTAAATAATCAGTGATTTTGATTCATTAGCAGGAGCTTTGTGAGAAAAGTATTAGTGGGAAATTAATTTTGAAATTCAAATTCTTTGTGAAAGAAAATGACTGTACGTAACAGAATTAAAATCATGAGTTTAAATATATTTATCAAACGGGCTCTTAGTCGCTACTCGCTAGAACTTTCACATCTTTACCGATCAACTAAGAGCAAATATTCAAAGAGGTCCACCAGTACTAAAGATCCAAATCCAAAGGGACGTCAACAAAAGATGCCAATTTTTCTGCAATAAAATTACCCTCGAGATGAAATTAAAAAACAACACAAATTACAATACGAGAGAGATATTCTAGGGCATTAGATCATTAAGCCTTAAAATTCCAAGGGAAGTCTGGAGATTTCGAAATCAACAAGAGTTCGCGCCACGTAAGAGGAGTCGGATTCAGAACATAAAAGTCCCAGCCAAAACGATTGGCTTGCAAAACAACATGAATGAAGCTCCCATTATTTCAGTCTTGTAAGCTTAGAGAAGACCTAAAAGATGAGCACAGAAAGCTTTTGATTAAACTTCTATAAGTTAAAAAGTTGTACTAGCGCAGCCAGCGTTAGCAACGGCACCAAGAGCCGCACGAGAAGGATTCTAATTAACGTGTATATGATTTTCGATGCCTTGGAAGCACAACCCTTTAAATCGAAACGTCTTTTCAGGATTTTCTACTAAATCCAGGAAATTATGCCACACGAATATTGATCTGTTTATTTTCAAAAATGAATTTCTGTTGCATAACATAACCGGTAATACTAATTCTATATTTAATTAGTATATTACAGTGTCGAAATATTGAATTTAGTACATCATTTTACGGTTTGCTCTAATGATATACATACACTAGAGTGTGAAGGAATTTTCTTTTTTTCTGTTGATTTGATGAGTAAGAAAAAATGTGTTTGAAAGAAAGCAGGCTAGTAGAGATCTTAATTATAGACATTTAGTGGGAGAAACAATATGTATATTATATGAAAATGTGTTGTAATAGAGCAACTCCAACCATACTAGTTATTTCACATTTTTAATCAAAATGGGTAACGATTTAGCTTTTTCTTTCTTTTTCTTTTTTTAACTTTTCTCCGCTCCAACTATTAGCTAAATGGTTAGTCATTAGAGAATGCCTCCCACACTAGCTAAATATAGCTAGCATGGAGATACTAGCCATTTTATTTTTTGTCTTATTTTATTTTTTAAACTGTAATAAATATAAAGATTCTTTTGTAAATTCAATAAAATTATTTATATTTTCAATTCAATAAATATTAAAATTTATCTATAGTTAGGTAAAATATGGAGTATAGTTGGAGTGACTCACTAAAAGATTATTAGCTTAAATACATTTCTAAACATTTTAGCTAGAATTTAGCTAATATTTAAAAAGTTCCTCGTAGATGCTACAATGTCATAAGTTACTACTGAATAAATTTAATAGCGTCCCTTGTATTCTCATATTTAGAAAGCATTGTTTATTTTTAAATACTCTTCTAACTTTTTCTGATCTATTGACATAATCTAATGTTGGGATTGTAAAAGGGTCTACAAAAAAATTTATTTTTTCTAACATCTGATGAGTGAGTTTTACTCACTCATTTAGTATCGTTTTACACTTAAAATTTAGTTGGTTTTTGAGATTTTTGTTAGTTTTTATGTGTGTTTTTGTTCTTTATTTGAAGGTTAGGTGAAAGTCTATAATTTGGAAGGTTTTGGACAACTTTGGGTGGAAAAAGACAGCAAACACAGCGCTTAGGCACCAATTTGTAGCGTTTTGGCGCTGAGTTTTACTGAACCAGTACATTTGGACATAATTGGTAGTGTTTTGGCGCCCATGATAGCGTTTTGGCGCCCATGATTTTTGTACAACTAGCGCCACAACGCTAGGAACTCAGCGCCGCGGCGCTACGATGCGAGAAAAAGGATAGAGATATCTATGATACATGTGCAGTTCTTTTGAATTTCTTGCACTTAATGATTTTCAATAGGTTTAGAAGTTTGACAAAGATGTAGAGTTTGCTTGTTGGATTAAAATTATTGTTGCTTGAGAAAGAATAATAATTGCTTTAGAGAAATTATTGTCAGTATAGGATTGAATGTTAATTTTCTTGAATTATGGGAATTTGAATAGGATTAATTTAGGTGAAATCGAAAACCCTAGAGTCTTAATCTATTGAATTTTATTCCACTGCTTAGCGTTGTTTGATTTATTTAATCATTTTAGTTTTACTTTACTTAATTTTTTAACCTTTATGTTCGATTATTCAAATAAAATTGGGGTTAATATAATTTCGGTAATTAGTAGACAACAATCTTTGTGGGACGATACTCTTATTCACTATTATATTACTTGATTGTGATAGCGTATACTTGCGTTATGATTTTTCACAACAAGTTTTTGGCGCCGTTGCCGGGGATTGTTTTGTTTTTACTAATATCGATACCAAATAACTCTAGTTTTACTTTGGATTTTATTTTGTTATTTATTTTATTGTTCTTGTTTTGTGCTCTATAGGAATTTACTCTACGTGCATGTAAAAGTTTGGGAGTAGTATTCTACTTCCCCTTGATTCAGAAATTGAGCGTACTTGTCGAAGAAATAGAAAAGATAAGAGAGAAACTGTCATTCATTCGCAAGAAACTATCGTTGATCCTGAAGGGGCAATAAATGAGAACAATAACAACAACATACCACTGAACAATCCACCGGTGGTTAATCAGCCAATGGCTTTGCGAGATTATGAATTGCCACCAACTGGTGTTCAATCAGTGATCAGGAGGCCTGCTATTCAGGTGAATAATTTTAAATTTAAGCCGGTGATGTCTCAGATGATTCAAGCGATCCAATTTAATGGATTACTGAATGAAGATCCTAATGCTCACATCATAAATTTTCTGGAGATTTGCGATACTGTCAAATACAATGGAGTTAATGATGAAACTCTTCGCCTTTGTTTGTTTCCTTTCTCTTTGAAAGATAAAGTAAAAAGTTGGTTGAATTCACTGCCGCCAAATTTGATCACTAGCTGGGAAGACTCACTTCAGAAGTTCCTTTCTAAGTTTTTCCCACCGGCTAAAACAGCGAAGATGCGCATTGAGATCAACAATTTTACTCACTATGAAGGTGAAACTCTATATGAAGTATGGGAGAGATACAAGGAGTTACTGAGAAGATGTCCTCACCATGGTCTACCTAAATGGATGCAAGTCCATAATTTCTACAATGGGTTGAGTTGCACTATAAGAACTCTAATTGATGCATCTGCAGGAAGAGCTTTAATGAAGAAAACCGAAGATGAAGCATATGAGTTACTAGAAGATATGGCAACCAATAATTACTAGTGGCCTAGTGAAAGAAGCATACCAAAAAAGATAGCCGGAGTACATGAGATAGATGCCATCACTAAACTCACGGCCCAAATTGCTTATCTCTCCAAACAATTACAAAATAATCATCTGACGGCTAATGTTATTCAAGTATCATCTCCAGTTTAATAGGCCTCATCAAGGTTTTGAATGTCGAGCTGACAACCCTTTTGCACAGGTACAAATGGAGCAGGCTCAATATGTGGGAAATTTTAATAGGCAACAGAACAATCCTTACTCTAACAGGTTTAATCAAGGATGATGTAATCACCCAAACTTGTCTTGGAGAAACACTCAAAATGTGTTGCAGCCCGAACAGAGTAACCCACCATAAAAGGAGAAGGTGAATCTGGAAGATGCAATGTCTCAATTAACTACCTCTCACATCCAATTTATGAATGAAACCACGACAAATTTCCAGAATCAATCGGCTCAGACCAGAAGCTTGGAGGTGCAAATCGGTCAATTGGCTAACATGCTAAATGATCGTCAATAAGGTAATCTATCAAGTACAACGGTCGTGAATCCAATAGAGCAATGCAAGGCCATTACCTTGAGAAGCGGGAAAGAATTAAATACACTCCCAGAGCCTAAGAAGTCTAGCAAAAGTAGTGAAGAGGCTTCGTCACCCAAAGATACTCAATCTTTGGAGAAGAGTGGTGAAATTCCTACGGCTCCACAACCTTTGCCGGTGGAGCCATCACGAAGGATCCCGTTTCCTCAACGCCTTCGGAAGAGTAAGCTTAATAAACAATTTTTAAAATTTCTGGACATCTTTAAGAAATTTCACATAAACATCCCATTCACCGAAGCTCTTAAACAAATGCTGAGCTATGTGAAGTTTATGAAAGACATCTTGTCAAACAAGAGGAAACTTAAGGATTATGAAACAGTTGCACTTACTGAAGAGTGTAGTGCCATTTTACAAAGCAAGTTGCCTCAGAAGCTCAAAGATCCGGGGAGTTTTACCATCCCTTGTTCTATTAGAAATTCTATTTTTGAAAAGGCACTATGCAATTTAGGTGCAAGCATTAACTTAATGCCTTTATCAATTTTCAAGAAACTTGGGCTAGGAGAAGCAAGACCAACTACAGTCTCATTATAATTGGCCGATCGCTCCATCAAAGACCCGAGAGGAATTATTGAAGATGTGCCCATCAAGGTTGATAAGTTTATATTTTAGGCCGATTTTATTGTCTTGGATATAAAAGAAGATGAGGAAATTCCCATTATACTTGGGAGACCATTTTTGGCAACCGGTCGGGCTCTCATTGATGTTCAAAAGGGTGAACTTTGCCTGAGAGTACAAGAGGAAGAGGTAATTTTCAATGTATTTAATGCTCTCAAATACTCGCAAGCGAGTGATAGTTATTTTCGAATTGAAACAATTAACACCTTGGTCACTGAGCATCTTGGCCAACCTTAAGAGCCTTTGGAAGCTTGTCTAATTTATCCAAAAACTATTACAATAAAAGATCATGAAGCTATGGAGTTTGTGCACTGGATGGATTCTTTCGGACCTAACAATCGGAGGTACTTTGAAGCTTTGGGACGAGGCCCATCATGCCTTCTTCCATCAATTGAGAAACCACAGACGCTTAATGAGATGGATGAATTCCGTAATGATGCATATGAGAAAGCCAAGATTTACAAGGAGCGAACTAAGGCTTTGCATGACAAGCACATCTCAAGAAAAGAGTTCAAGCCGGGCCAACAAGTGTTGCTCTATAGTTAAGGTTGCGCTTATTTCCAGGAAAACTCAAGTCTAGATTGTTAGGGCCATTCACCGCGGTAAGAGTATTTCCCTATGGAGCAGTTGAAGTCACTCATGATGCGAAGGGAACATTCAAGGTCAACGGGCAACGTTTCAAGCCATATATTAATGGTGGCTTTGATCAAAAGAAGACCACCATTCTCCTGAACTCACCATAAGAAGTAAGATGTCGGGCTGATGACGTTAAACTAAGCGCTTCTCGGGAGGCAACCCGAACCTTCTAAAATCTTTTTTTTTTTTTATTATTATTATTTTTATTACCTTTATTTTATTTTTAATTTACTTATTGTGTTTTAAATTGATTGATAGGTTAATAAACAAGTTTGGGGGTTGTTCTAAGGATTTGCAATTGAAATGAAGCTTAAGCAGGCATGAAAGCACGGATTTGGTAGCAGCAATAGCGTTTAGGCGCTCATCTGAGCGCTTTGGCGCTTAAAATAGAGCCTTTTGGGCAAAAGTGGTAGAGCATATAGCGTTTTGGTGCTACCATGGAGCGCCTTGGCATTGCCCCCAAAAAAAAAAAAAAAAAAAAAAAAAAAAAAAAAAAAAAAACCTTGCAACTTCTGCACCTCCTCTTGCACCCACTGAAGACACTAGCTGAAAACTACTCAGGGAAGTCCTCTACACTCTCTTGTTTTACTTTTCCATTGATGACAATGTCAGTTTTAAGTTTGGGGGAGTTAACTAGCTTATTTTATGTTATTTTATTCAGTTTATTAGAAAAAAAAAACTTGAGTTTTGGTTCGGCTTGTTTCGCTCCGGCCGATGATGAGACAACGATTCAACTTAACTATGGCTTCTGGGAGACAATGAATAATTTGATTGTTTGTGTGCTTGACTTGTTTGTTGGTTTTGCTCTACTTATGATTTCCTCGCATTGTTGAGCACATAACTAATAGCACTTGGCCATTTTTTGAACTTAGAGAAAATTGATGTGAATTTTGTGTTTCTTAAGATCTCGCCGGACTCTAGAACTTGTTTGATTATCACTTGAGGTGAAATCCCAGGTAATTTGTCACTAAGGAAATGATTTAGGCCATTTTTAGATCGTTTGAGCCGTTTGAGCTTATCCTGTTATAATAATATCCCTAGTCACCTCTTTGAGCCTGATTAAACTTTTCTTTGCCATCCACATTATTAGCTTAGCCTTTAAATAAATCTTATCATTCACCTTTTCCCTTGAGCTTGTTGATTATTCTAGGATGCACGTTGAGTTGTGTTTGGAATTAGGAGGTGTATTGATATTTTCTATAATTTGTTTGATGTCGCTAATGAAATTCTGTATTTATCGTATTATTCCAAAAAAAATGAAAAAAAAGAAAAAAAACAAAAAAAAGGAGAGAGAAATAAATAAAGAGTGGAGACAAGAATGTTGATGGCAAATGGTGGATGTATTGGGATATTCAAGCCGAATCAATACTCAAGCAAGGTTTCATTTATTTATGTTTCATATTACTCGTGTTTTTACCTTTTGTTTTTTTTTAGTTTTCTTTCTTTCATTTTTGTTTTGCTCGAGGACTAGCAAAATATTAAGTTTGGGGGTATTTGATGAGTGAGTTTTACTCACTCATTTAGTATCATTTACACTTAATACCTAGTTAGTTTTCGAGGTTTTTGTTAGCGTTGTTTGATTCCACTGCTTAGCGTTGTTTGATTTATTTAATCATTTTAGTGTTACTTTATTTAATTTTATAAACTCTCTTTTCGATTATTCAAATAAATTGGGATTAATATAATTTCAGTAATTAGTAAACAACAATCCTTGTGGAACGCTACTCTTATTCACTATTATATTACTTGATTGCGATAGCATATACTTGCGTTACGATTTTTCACAACAACATCCCAACTGGATCGGAAAATGATCAACAAAATTCATTTCAATACTACTTGATTCTACACTATCAATATGTTTAGCTCTAGGGACTAGTGAATATTTTTTTTTTTATAAATGTTTTTCACAATTAACAACTTAAAATTTAATTTCGAAAATCAGTGAATGCTCATATGACAACTTATAACTAAACATAGATTGAATATAGCAAGAAAATCTTTTGATAGGAATAAGAGAAGTGTAAAGTGAGAGGACAGAAAACTAATCAAATAGTATTGCCTAGAATTTAAAAAAAAACAAAGATAAATAATCTAAATGAATTAAATTGGAGTACGTTCAATAAAAAATATTTGTTTGGAGCGCGTAAATCAACGTGTAGAGACACGTGAACTTCAGAAAACCAAAAAATATATAACGCAAACACAGAGAGAGAGAGAGAGCCCATGCATGTGCTAGCATGTGCTAACATGGATACGTATGATCCTAACATGGATTCGTGGGACATAGCATGTGCTGAAATTCATCCTAAATGTAACTTTACATATTGCAAATGCTATAAGTTAATAATTGCATTCCTCTCATTGTTCGAGTTTTATGAAACGTTCATAGTTTGATAGGTAGCATCAGAGATTGCTCTGCTTTCAAGCAATATGAAGAAGTTTACCAACTAATAAATAAGTCGTTGAAATCATCAGTTCTAGTTCGATGGGATTATATTAAAATTTTTAAAGAGTGCATGCACATTGAATTGCCTGTCGATAAATTACTCCATCCTCTCAATTGACTACAATCATATTCAGCCCGCGGAAGATCATGGTTCTAGATTGAATAACAAGCGATAAGCTTTTGTGATCTTTTCAGATTTTTTTTTTTCCTTTTTCTAATTTGATTGTGGACAGATCTCTGCATATATATGCTTTATTTAATTAAGTAGTTTGTAGGCAATATATGTGGACATGTTGACAGCTGTATTTGGTAGTTATACTTTTTTCGGGAACAAATAAAATATTATTGATATTAGGACCTTTAATATTTTTTAGGGTTTATGACCATGCGATTGTATGGAATTTTCATAATTAAGGAGTACTGAAAGTAAGACTAGACCATAAGCGTCCTTTTTACACATTTGTTGGAGCAAAACTCTATAGTTTACCTTTCCTTTAACAAAAATTAACACTTAAAAAATATTAAAGGTCCTATAATTAATCAGAAATAAATATTTTATGAGGATGCAAAAATTGATATTCATTTTTCTTATTCTTTATATTGTGTGGGCTTGATTAACTGATTTTCGGTGTTGATTTTGTAAGGAAAAACTGACTAGAAAGGAAATTAGAAAATTGCTCTTCCCTTTTCACTACAAGAAAAAAGGTCATTTGCGGCGACTCATTGTCGTCGCAAATAGGTGTTATGTCATCGCAAATAAATCATTTTTGACGACATGTCATCACAAATTAGTCGTCACAAAAAATTAGTCGCAAAGGATTTATTTGCGACGACAAAATTTTGAGATGTCGTCGCAATGTAGTCGTCACAAATAAGTCGTCATGAATGTTCCGTCGAATATGTCGTTGATGCTGACGTGTCATAGATTATTTGTGACGACAACTTGTCGTCGCAAATTGACTTGAAACCTTTTGCGACTACATTGTCGTCGCTAGTAATGTGTAGTATTTGCGACGGCATCGTAGAAATGTCATCGCAAATAGTATTTTCTTTTTTTTATATGTTCCTAATAATATTAATTAATGAAGATAAAAATTTAAAGAAAATTTATAATAATATAATTGATATAAAATAATGAATACAACAATAAAATAAGTCTTAAAAGATAAATTAATTAAGAAATACTAAAAAGTACTGATAATAAAAAAAATAAAAACATATATTTTAATCTCCTAAATTAGCAGCATATCGTCCTCATCCTCGTCTTCTTCGTTTTGCTCAGGCGGTGGAGGAACCAACGGTTGGGGGCGGTTAATTGGCAAGAAGTTGATGTTGGGATTCATCGAACGCATGACTTCCATTATGATCTGCTGGTTATCGTACATGTTACGTTGCTCGATGTAGAAGTTATTTAGCTAGTTTTAGATATGCTGGGGCAAATTAACCGTAGACGACCCGTCCAATTGCGAAGCAGATGATGAGTTACCTCATTTGATACTAGTCTCGCTGACTTTTCCAATTTCACTCATTTCAGCTGTAAATGTGTATCCATCATGTGTCCAGTGAGAATTTACAGCTACAAGTATATATTATAGAAACATACAGTTACATTCACTCGTTTTGCTACATGTGTGTGCCTTGTGCAAAAAACATAAGTTCTACAAGTCAACGCTAGATAACCGTTAAGATAATGCAGAAATAGTAGCTTCATATTGTTCCCCAAATAAACAAATAAATAAGACTTACCAGACGATTGAACAAATAAATAAAACGTCTTTCATAGGGCCACCAAACAGTCCCGCAATATAACTTCCCAGAATCCGAAAGAACCAAATAAGAATTTTCAGATTTCTTTCTCCACTTTATATCCTTGACGCAACTCGGCTCATCAACCGAGCAGGTGAAAGACGGTTTTGGCGCCTACAAAGCAACACCACATTAAAAAATTTGACACAAAAAAATACAACCAGAGAAGTGAATTCAAGAATCTTATAGAGTACATTTCCATGATATTATAAACAAATATAATTTTTTTGCTAACATGAAAACACAAAACCAACATTCTACCAGCATGATTCATAAAGTTTCTAATTTTTACCGACAGTTTCTAATTTTTACCAACACTGACAGTGATATTATCTATGTTATTATCAATCTATAATTATATACAATTCAAATAATAAAAAACTCATAAATTTTAAACTAACAAATACAAAAATTCAGACTAAAAAAAACTTCTAAAATTCAAACCCATTGAAACGGAGGCTGAAAATGGCAAGACTAACCAGGACAAAACGCGGCGGCGGCAGCCGACTACAGCAACGGCAGCGACGAATTTTGACTGGCGGCAGATTTTGAGATTTTGGAATTTTTTGGATAAAAAAACAAATAAAACTTATAATATTGTTGATTTAGAAGAGAATACAAAGAGATTTTAAGATTTTGGAGAGAGAAAACCGGAAAAAATGGTGAGAGGCTGACTGAGAGAGAGAGAGAGAGAGAGAGAGAGAAGCCGATCGGCAAAAATGGAGGAGGGGGCACTGCTTGTGGGTATATAACGGACTTTTTTACGACGACACAAAAGCTTATTTGCGACGACATATTGTCAAAAAAATTACTTAAACTTATTTGCGACGATAAGTACATTATTTGCGACACCATATGTTGTCGCAAATACAACTAAATTATTTAGGGTTTAAGGGAAGGTTCTATATAATTTGCGACGACACACATTAATGTCGTCGCAAATAATTTTTGTGGACCCTCCCATTTTTCCTGCTTTCTATTTTACTGAGGGAAAAAAATGACTTTTTGCGACGATACACATTAATGTCGTTGCAAATAATTTTTGTGGACCCACCCATTTTTCCCGCCTTCTATTTCACTGAGGGAATAAAAATGACTTTTTACGACGACATACATTAATGTAATGACTTTTTACGATGACATACATTACTCTCATCACAAAAGAATTTGCCACCCCGCCAAAATAATCTTTATTGCTCGGGGGAAAAAATTAATTAAATTATATTTGCGACAACATATGTTGTCGCAAATAGTAAAGTAGTTGCGACGACAAATCGTTGCAACTAAGTTATTCTTGGCGGTAAAAGTTCGCGCCATATCATATATGGTGCCAATCCATTATTTACGACAACAGGTGACTCTTGTGCGACGATATTATTTTTTCAGTTTGACGATACTATGTGTGACGACATGTCGTCGTAACTGTTCAATTAGTAGCGACAACAATTGTCGTCACAAATAATGTGGTCGTAAATAGGTGAAATTGTAGTAGTGTTTCTTACTCTTCGGACCATAAGATTTATCCAAGTATCTAGTGGCCATATTTTTTTAGAGCCAATACGAAAAGGTTTCATGTATCTATTGATTATGATTTGCCAAAACAATTCATATTCTACATTATTATGCAAATAATTGGGTGGAATAAATAAATATATAGAGAAAATTACATGATTTGTCATGATTTTGTACAGAGTTGTTACTTATATCATTTTAAATAATCGGGTGTTAAGGTGACCTTTTATTTATGGACATCGTTTGTTTTGCTTAGACTTTATATATCCCTTGTTGCTTTATTATGCAAATCGCAGTTGTATGTTTGAGATGTCTCTTCGTGAGTGGTAGCCGTTAAATTGAACCATTGGCGGTTCTTAACCCGATTAGGAGAGAAAACCTGTAAGTGATTAGCGACTCAAGAGTCGTTTCTGTTGACGACGGACTGCTTGAGTTTGAGCGGCTGTCCGAGTGATGTTTTGAGCCGTGAACGGATTCATTACTGATATATTTCTATTATTATCCTGAAATGTTATTGTTATGACTGGAAAATTTTTCAGAATTATTGTATGAGATAAAATTTTCTGAGATCCTTTGTATTATCAATATGAATATTTTTATGATAAGTATTGGTTGATATAAGAATAGCAAGTTATAAGCTAAAGTTCAGAAATTTCTAAGGTATGATGCAATTACCGAAAAACGTAGGTAAAACGCGTACCAGATACGAATAAAACTGAACCAAAATAAAATAGTTATTAGAAACGGATGGTTGAGATATAAGGTGAAAAATTAGATGAAGGGCTGAGATTGAGGCATGTGGAATGCAAGGTGGCCAGCCAAGCTTAGTGAAGAAGGAAAGAAAAGATATTTTTGGTGAAATTTTGCTAAAAGGTCCCTCAAAAGTGTCAAAATTATATTTTAGCCCTCTCACTTTATTAAGTCCGGTTTTTAAGAGATAAAAATACCACCAAATGTTCCCTTTTCATGCTAAGAACAGAGAAAACTCAGCCAAAGAGAAAGGAAGAAAAAAATTCACCCAAAGTGAGAAAAACGAGTTTTGATCGAAATTGACGAAACAATACCGTTAGTTCGCATCACTAAGGATTTCTCTTCATTCTCTAAAGTAAATTTCGGTTTTCTTTTCACTTTTTTCTACCTTGGCTACACATTTAAGTATGGGGAAAAGCATGAAAATTTTTTGCTTAAGATGATGATTAAGCTTGTGGTTGTTAAGAACTTGAAAATCTAGTGATTAAGGAGGAATTCTAGGTTAATTGACCTTTGTTTCTAGAAATTCTTGGTAAGGAGAATTTTTGTGGAAATATGGAGATACCCTAGAATTGTGATGCTATTGAGGATTTAATGGAATGAGAATGAATGTGAATTGTGTTTGATGGTAGAAACAACGAATAAAACGAGCTAAGGTTAGCTCGGGAAACCTAGAAAAATAGGCAGAACTCTACCAAAATTTAGTTTGAGAATTTTGAACTAAACCGGTTTTCATGAGGAATAAAGGACCAAGATGTGAAAAGTAAGTCGATTTGATAATCGGTGATGTGTAGAAACTGAACACAATGAGAATTCATAGATTTGGACCAAAACTGAAAATTAGGCCCATGACTGAGGAAGGTCTACAATTTTAGTGTAAATTCTTGAGATAGGAAATATTTTAGGATTGAATACCAAACATAAGGATTGTAGACCTTTCCGAATTAAATTTTAATGTAATTAGTAATCTTAGATTTTGAATCTAACAATAAGAAATTTATGCAATAGGATCAATTAACGATCGAAGTCAGAAAACATCAAGTGAGACAAAGGTAGCGACATTAGCATAACTTCAATGAGCATCAGTAGTTTTTCTTATCTACAATGCGAATAAATTTATTTCTCTATGTTGCTCAATCCGAGCATATTGTAGACTAAATGTATCCTAGAATGTGAAAGATGACTCCAAAATGTTGGATATAATGTGATACATGTATCTATAAGACTTAAGTAGCAGTAGAATTTTATTCTGTGAAAAATATATATCAACGTCAAGTCGAGGTCAAGTTAAGAGAAAAAGTTAAACTTTAACGAAAAGTCAATCTCATGATAAATTGCTCAAAAATACACAAAGTCATAAGATGTAACTAAAGTTACCGTTTCAATGAGAAAAATTGATAAACAGTAAGAGATCAAACATCCTGTTTGTACTAGTCTTCGAAGGAAAGGTTATTATGAGACTATGAAAGAAATGAAATTGTGACTGAGTTGGATCGGTTAGCTACCCCACTCCTCACTAGTTATGCGTGCTATGGTACAACAAGACAATGCCCATAAGAAGTAAAATACAAGAAAATGAAAAATAGAAACTGTTCCATATAAGGGTACGGTATCTTTAAAGAAGAATGAAAAACACAATATAAAAGTCGTTCAGAACGTGAAAATACAATGTGAATGACTAAAGAGAGGTGAAAACTGAACACAGTGTGTAATGAAAAAAGAAGAACATAAGCCATACATGTCCTAGTAGTACAAAGTGTCTTAGGATATATGACATGAATGGATATATGGGTATGCATAATTACTTCATCTATTATGACCTACTGGTACTTGCTGAGCGAAAACTTATTAAGTTTGTTCGTGTTGTAGGAAGCTCAGGTAAGGCACCGGCTTCCTGAAACTTATTGCTGGGCATGCAGAAAGGATGTAGCAGCGGAGTGTGGGCAAGTGGGTAGTGGATGCATTACATGTTTTGAAAACGCTGTTGAGCTTTATGTGTATACTGTAAATAATGTTTTATGAATATAGATGAGTTATGTAACAAAAGTTGAGTTTTTGAGATAGTGAGGCTATTCATAGCAACCTCAAGTCACAAGGTATGATTAATGTATCTAAATGCTATGGCATTAACGAAATGCATAGCAAAATGCTACAGCATTAAGACGTATGAATGGTTGAAAAAAATTAACATGTATTTTTAAAAGGTTATAATTAGAAAGTAGTAGGGAATAAGTAATGCTAAGTATGAATGTATAATGATGATCAAAAGTTAGGGTTGTAGCAGTTATCCTCTACATGCACATAAAATAATGGACATCAACTCTTATTCAATAAATAATAAACATCCAATTACATGTCATTTTTAAGGACATTCCTAATATTTAAGGCATTTATCTCATAGCTCTCGGGTATTTTTAAACATGCTAATCAGACATTACGTAATAGAATTGATCCTATTGATGTCTATAAATGACATTCTAGTAACAACGTATACTTATAGATCTCAAACTTACACTTTCTTATGTGTATGCTTAACTATTTACTATTGGATTTTTTTTCTGAATATAACAGAATCTCATGCGAACTTGAGCTGTAATGTGAAGCTTTAGGGCAAAAAAAAAAAAAAAAAAAAAAAATGGGGCTCCGCAAAAGTATTCCCAAAGTTTTCAAACTTGGGCTGTAATGGGAAGCTTTAGGGAAAAAAAAAAAAAAAAAAAAAAAAATGGTGCTCCGCCAAAGTATTCCCAAAGTTTTCCAACATTTTTTTAGACAAATTGGTGGTCGTGTGATATTTACATCTACACCAACTTGAAGGGGAGGGCAGTGATTTTGCGAGATTGGTTGACAATAATTCTTGTCATTACGAATATTTTGTGATTATTTCCATTTGTAGAGCTTGTATAGCTGTACATTAGGTGTGAGGAATCAATTTGCTTGATATCACTTTAGGTTTCTTGATTGTTTGATGAATATACTCCTTTCTATATACATTTGTACAGAAAAAATTGCAAATATTAATGAATGAATGAGTGATTGTTTTTCTGATTGATAGATGTAGGCATACTACATTAAATCTCGTCTTATTCTCTTATATATATATTTTTTCTTATTTCTTTCTTTTTATTGTATGTGTATAGTTGTAATGCACGTGCAGTAGACATTTAAAAAAAAAAAAATTAAAGTTGTTGTTCAAATCTATATATAAATTAGCAAAAATATTGATTCCTGTTAACTAAAGAGCTCAATGCAGCAATAAATGGACAACAAATTCAAAACCAATCGTGATATCTATCAGGAAATCAATTGCCAATATTGCAGTGGATATAAAATTGGATATCGTCACCATGCATAATTATGGCAATATCGAAACCGATCTTGGTCAATTCCATGAGCTTTGCGTGGGTCGTATTCTAAAAAATACAAGTCAACCCTTTCCTTGTTCAGATTTTTTATGATATATCATGTTTTTAATGCAAAACAACATTTCATTAATAACAAAGTATAAAACTTACAAAATATTCTATATAGAAAACTTGATAAATCCGCTGGCATCCGATGGTGGACACAATTTACTAGGCACTTCTGTAGGCTTTTTAATTCTCCCTCTATAGTTTATTCTCCTGAATGACCTATAGCAAACTCTCTGTAAAGACCGGTTCAAGTCAACCTCGCCGAAACAGGAGATCTGACTATAGTATACAGAAGATGAAAAACAACACTAAACTCACTCAAATCTAGAGATTGGTGGGGGAAAACAACCAAGACCAACAAACAAAGCCCACACAAAGTTAGAATTTGGTGGGGAAGACAACCAAAATTAACAAAAATAACCAAAATCCGCACAGATCTAGAGATTGTTGTGGAGGAGGAGAGGGGAACAAACACCAACATTGACAGAATGACACCTTTATTCCACCTACGACTAGAAAAAGCAAAGAAAACACCAATACGGAGTACTCCACCATCGTGTAGATCGGTTGACTTAGAGAGCATGAGTGTATTTTGAGGGCTAGCAAACCAAAAATGTGCTTTCAGTAGCTGGCTGGACTATTCTCCTTCTTCCATGCTCTCTCTCTCTCTACAACTCTCAGTTTTTTTTTTATATATCAGTTCTTTTAATATTTCGTTAATATATTTTTGGCCAAGTATTTCCTTAATATATTATATATCACCTCAATAGACGGTTATAGGGTGTTCGGCGGTTAAAAATCGCCGGTTTTAGTCGGTTCGGTGGCTGAACCGACTATGTCAGTTTTCTGAGAGTGGGCACCAAAACCGAACCGCATACAGCATTAGTCGTTAACCGAACTTCGGTTTCGGTCGGTTTTTCAGTTTTGGTAATCAAGAAGGTGACCTCAATTAACCATCAGGTTACCAACATCTTTAGTTGTATTTTTTGACCAGAAAATACGAAAAAATGTAAAACTTTCCTTCTATGCAAACTTGTAATCACAATAAATGAATATAAAACACAACATCTAAATTGATAATATCACAAACACAAAATATCCAAATCCAATGTTCAAAATCTAAAGTAAAAAGTAAAAAATAGAAACTAGAAAGTTACAACAAACAATACTAATGTTCAAAGTTCACATATAAAGTCAACAACATAAGTGTAAAAAACATCTATAAGAATTAAGAAGCTAAACCATTCCAAGATCAAATTTAAACAAATTTAAAACCATTCCAAGACATCTATAAGACGGGCTAATTAACAGTGTTAGCAGTCGGCAAACCACTAAATATAATCATACTTAGTTAACTGATTAAAGAGATATTGGTCAAGTGCAAATAAGAAATAACTCTAGTTTGATAATCTTAAGTCACTTTTTCTGCAATGCGACCACAAAGCCCATATGAGCACATTGGACTGCTAAACAAGGAATTCATATGCAATCCATTTAAGATTCACGGAAAACAATGTTCTTTGTCATCAATGTATTTAATGTTCCCAGTTCTTTTTTTTTTTCCTTTTTTGGTGTTGATTCAAATTTTATGCAGATGGATATTTCTCATAAGGAAATTTTATCTAGTACTAGTAGAGGAGTTCACTTCAGCAACTAAGCTGCACTAGACTATAATAGGCCTTATTAGGCAATTTGAGCCCATTCTTTTCGCTCTTAATTACTTTTCAAACTATGCAGAGGGTTTAATCTGTTTGATTTCTATTTGTATAAAAAAAAAAAAAAAATCATCATATGATATTTGTAGTCCTGCAGAAACAAAACATGCGCTCGTTGTATAGGTATGTGAACTTTGAGAGTACATGTGTACAAGCATTTGGTTTTGTTCTCTTTTGTAAAAGCCTTTTTTTTCCTATTTGGAAAAACGAGGAAATTATAGAGTGCTATTCAGTATTCAATTGCCTCAAATCTATTTGTTGTTGGTTGTTTGATTGTGAAACCTGAAACCACTCGTCTTAGAATCACTATAAAGTAATACGACATATTAAAAGAAAACTGATGAGAAACAAATTCCTTCTTATCGGCCAAGCTTGATGCAAAAAGAAAGTGGAGAAACAGATTAGAAGAAAGCAAAACCTCTTTGTATGCCGATCCAAGGCCGGGAATCTTGATTCGGAACTACTTCGTCGTTCGCAGTTGTCCGAGAGAATTTCCACCATTTGATCTAGAGAGTGGAGAAAACGAACAAATTTCCACCGTTTGGCAGAGGGCGGACATGCGAGGAGGACAGAGGAGAGAGGTGGCACAGCGGCCGGCTAAGTGAGAGTTCAAAGATGGTGGAGAGAGGTGGAGAGAGGTGCTAGGGTTTCTTTCCCCAAAGTTTGACGGTGAGAGAGACAGAGAGATGAAATTGTAAGTACCGGTTTGTGTCTTGAAATACTTTATAAGACAGTATAAATTATGCAGAGACGTAAATTTAATGAACACAAGAGAAATGGTATCGCGGTTCAGTTAACAACCTACTCCGCAGAGCCTCACCCAGAGAATGATCAATCCACTAAGAACTTTTTACAACTCAATTGGTCTTAGACTACCAGAGACTCCCTCTCTAAGAAGACGCCTATGAACTTATAATTTTCCTATGGACTTGACTAGCGAGATCCCCTCGACTCTTTACGTTGGAATCCCTCCAACTAAGTTTCTCGCTCAAAAACACTCTCAAATCATTTCTCTTGAATAAAAGCACAAGCTCTCACCTCTCTCATGACGCATCAAAGACAACTCGGAAGTAGTGTATTTACTGGAGAAATTCTTTGAATAAATAGGCAGAAAGATCACAGCTGACGACATCTTCATTTAATTCGCAGAATCAAATCTGTTACAAATCATTGTTGCAACAATAACTGCAACATAGCTGTTACGGATATCTTTCTTAAAACCAGACAAATCAATCATCATTAAGTTTGAAACTTTCCAAACCTAATACTCGAACCTGGACACATTCTTAGAAAACAGAGAAAGATCATCCAACCAAGAAATCATAATCAAATATCAATCAAATCAATTTTTCATCTTTGAATCAATGGTTGACTTTCAAAAACCAGAAACTAAATCATGATTCCAGATCTTTTGAAACCTTCCATAAGAAACTTACCACCAGCACATCTATTTTCAATCGCAAACAGCCAGCCAGGTATTCCCAAAATAATGCCAATCAATTACAATTAGAATCAAACAAAATTTGGGAAACAAATGCCAACAGAAATGAAGAGAGTGAGTCTGTGAGTGAGAGTTCAAAGACTTTAGAGGAGATATTAGAGGGGAAAAAATGGCACGATTAATAAAAGGGTTGACACGATTAACATGATTAATAAAAAGGTCGTGTTTGTGTTGATATTTTTGACACGTTTAATAAACATGTCGTCTTTAAATTGATATTTTCTGACACAATTAATAAATAAATTGACACGTTACAAACACGACCCACTGACACGAATTGTCATCTTTATCTAAAGCTTAAATACACCTGTTTAATATTATTATCAAAAAGACAACATTTTTGAGATATTTTGATATGATAGGAGGTATTAAAATAATTTTTTCTCAAAATATATAGAGACAAGTTGCGAACTCATCGTTTGAAAAATGACAAAAGAAAGCACTGCGTGGGTCTCATGTTAAAAGTCAGCCTCCTCATCCACATTTTTTATTATAAAATATAAATCAGTTGTTTAAACATTCAGTTAATATTTCAGGTAGACGATTTAAGCATCGTTAATATGATACATACCACGTGCCCCGCCTTACTTTCAGGTAGACGATTTAAAATATTTAGGATTATCCTTACACTCAATCCAACAGTCCATATTTCATCAAATGGTAAACATCATGCGAGGAACCAGATCACCAGTTTAATAACTGAAGGACTTAATTAAGACCAACCAGTAAATTATAATCCTATAAATTTGATGCTCTTCCAGCATTTGTTGTCAACAGTTTTCACTCTCTTTTTTGCCCCATTTTCCTTGTTGATTGGAGCTCTCGGTTTTTTGTCACTCTTCGTTTGAAGTGCCATCTTTTGTCCCTCAATGTTGCAAGGCCACCTTTCATAACAATAGGCCGATATATACCAATATCAAGTCTAAAAAATTTCTCCATCAAAAAATTAATTGATCATACCAATGGAGCTCCATCGGAAAAGCAGCAGGTCGTCAGAGACATTATATGGCCAACATAAGCTCAATTCCATCCAGGTATATATATACATTAATTAACTTTTTATTTATTTATTTATTTATGGTAATCATGCAAATTTTGTGAATATTAGTGTAATATATCCTTATTCATCAGCCAAATATTGTTATTTGCATTTACTTAATTTACGTTAATGTGAAATGGAACTCGCAAAGATTTCAGTTTCAAATTAGATCAATGTTGAGACACATGATTTCAATTCAACATTTTCATTTACTTTTTGGCGGGACAATTTTTCATCGGTTGTTATTGTTAAACTAACGTGCTATAATTAATTGCTCTTGTGATTGGATAATTACCCTTGTGTTAGTTGCTCCAATATTTGGTTTTGCTATTCCATTTATAAAGTGATCAAATAAATTGTGATAGGCACGCGCTCAAGTTGAATCTGCTGGCTCCGATTCAGTGCTTGTCCAAATACATCGTTGTGGATCCGCTTTCAAAAAATTTCTACGGCCCTATGTTATTCTACCAACAAGTATATCGGCCATGTAAGAACTTTTACAGAAAAATAGAGATTCTCGTCTTTTTTTTTTTATGTTTCTAAATTTGGAACGAGAAATTTCAATTTTGAATTTAACAGCTTATGATAGGGTCAAGTGTCGATTTACTGTTAGGCTATACATACAACTAAATATACTTATCTTTCTCACAAACTCAACCGGGTATAATTAGTTTGTGGCTTATATGGCTTAGTTTTCAATTGTTGTGCTTTCGAAAGAAGTTTAACTTTTTTTTTTTTTTTTGGAATTCGGAGGTGGGGATTTGAAGTTTACACTCTACTTCTCCTTACGGTAAAAGAAAGCAAAAGTAGAAGCGGAAATCACGAATTATAAAAGTTAAACTTCTCAAAATTGTTGCAAGAATACATTTCTGCATTATTTTATTTTTTTTTATTTGGAATTCGGAGGTGGGGTTTTGAAGTTAAACTTTCTTAAAAGTGTAAACAAAGTACGATCTCGTTCATTTTACTGATTCGAGTTTTACTACAGTAAAAAGCTCTCAGAAACAGTTACATCTAACTTTTTATTACAGTAAAAAGCTCTCACATAAAGTCACATCTCAACTCGAATCAGTGAATTAAACGGACTCTACATTTCAGCATTATTTTTGTCCAACACAAAAACATCAACACTAACATGGTGTTCGATTTTCAAAGGACTTTTGGTGTCTTCAAAAGTAGTAACAAACTAACCTTACATAATTCATGCATGGTTGTGATCTCTTTTCTTGTGCAGTTGCTTGTTTGCAAGAGTATTACTTGAGAACCCACAATTGCTTAAATTGTCTCTGCTGATTAAGGCGGTCCCTTGCCTAATTGCCATATTGCTTGCGTACGCTTATTGTGTTTGCATCAACGATATATATGATGCCGATATTGACAGGTATGCTTGCCAAATTCCATATATATAGAACCAATCCATTTTATTACCTCTACATCTATATAATAACCAGACCGTCCACAACCCTTCAAGAAAAATTGTAAAACATATCTTTTTATTACTTGAAACAATGTTTTTATAAGTTGAAACAATGTTAGGAGCCTTCCTTTTGGGGAAAATTGTATTTAGCCCCCTACTTTCGCTAATCTATTAGGGATTGTGAACAAAGTAATGTGAATATTTTTATTTTAAAGTAAAATGTTTATTTTTAATTTATTTTTCATCTTATGAATTGTTAGGAAAAAAACCTTTTAGTTTATTTTTATTTTTATGTTTTACTTTCAGGATAAATAAGCCGTATTTACCTATACCTGCCGGAGAGATTTCACTAAAAGAAGCGTGGTTGTTTGCAATATTTGATGTATCTTTTGGCCTAATGATATTGTGGCTGATGAACGCGGACCAAATAATTACTTCTCTCTACTGCTTAACTCTTTTCATTGGCACCATATATTCTGCTCCTCCCGTAAGATTCAAGAGATCTTGTGTTGCAACAATCATTCTGCTTTCTTTGGTATATTTTCCTCCAATCCACTTAACATCCTTGAGATGAAATTGTGTTTTCTTTTATTATAACCTTTACAGCTGGTCTTTGGAAATTCAGTGCTGCTCAAAAAATACATTATGATTTAGAAAACATTGTGTCATGTATTTGGAAGTCCTTAATAACTGACACAATAATGAAATACTTCTTTCTAGAAGCATGAGAAACAGTACTTCAGTATACGAAAGTCACTTTGCTTTCTATTGTGCTATAATATTGAAGTGCAGTTTCGTTTTGTCTTATTTTTCATTTTGCTGAGTCATTTATTCTTGAGGTCAGCATCTCCAATTCTATCTTGGCTAATATAAAAAGCTGAACTTAGAACATGGTAGCTTGTCATATATCTGTTTAGAGAAGGAAAAACAAAAAGAAACAAATGGAAAAAAAAAAAAAAAAAAAGTGATATTTGATAACAAAGGCAAATTATGCAGACCTCGGGCGTCCTTCAGAATGTTGGTATTATTTACGCTGCTACAACATCCCTTGGACTTCCATTTTGGTGGAGGTGTGTAAAACATTTTTTTGTTTTATTTTTTTACTTTTTTTGTTTATTTTTATCGTCTTTCTTTTTCGTTAATCAAGGTTTTGGATATATTATCTCAAAAATTAAAAAGTTTAGAGAACTTTCAGGTTGTGTGGATGAAATAGACGAAAATTTTATCATTATTCTCATTAATTTATTAATTTATTTATTTATTTATTTATTTATTTTTATTAATCTCATGTTTGGATTTCAATTTTCTATGTAGCCCCCCAATTGTCTTTATCACTATCGTTGGGACATTGTTTTATGTGGTCATTGGCCTTGCGAAAGATCTCCCCGACGTCGAAGGAGACATGAAGTAGGTTGTTTCTTTTTTTTTTTTTTTTGTCACACATCTATTGAATTTAAAACTTTTTTCTTTTTTTTTTTCATTTTGATCACGCTTTAGATCATGAAACAATATTTTAGCCTTTATCTTTAGTATCACTAAAACAATATTCAACAATATTATAGACATAACATACAGACATTTGCGGCAATATTCGGGCTCAAAAACATTGCAGTCTTTTGCACCGGAATGCTTCTAGTAAATTATATTGGCGCTGTAGTGACTGTCATTTACATGCCTCAGGTAATTAATTTTTTACCGGGACACTTACTTACATATATAGTTTTTTTTTGTTTTTTGAGAAATATTTGCATCAATAATTTGACATCCTAGGCTTTTTTTTTTAAATGTTGGTGAATTTATTTCCTTCCGTTTTATGCCCATTTTTTCTTTTCTAATTTGATTACTAAAGGTAATCTATTTGCTTTATTCCCACTGATGTCATTTGTCTTCTCTAGTCATTTTACATAAGAAAATATTGATTTACTCCAAGTAAATTCCCAATAAATTATTTAACAAATTAATTACAATCATGTATTTAGCTAAGTAATCCTTAATTAACCATACAAATATTAGACTTAAAACAACAGAAAATATATAAAAATGTATATACACACACACGTATATTAACATTTATAGAACTTCAGCACAGTTTCCTACTTTCTTTGTCTTATTATTCCCCTTTTTACGGAAATTACGGTAAATAGCGTATTTTTGAAACGTGATTAAATAAATAATATGTTTTAAAATTGTTTGAAATAAGTAGTCGTTTATCTTGTAAATATTTCATTTACAACTAGTAAAATGTAATTTTATGTGAAAAAAAAAAATCTTTTTTACTAGTTATAAATGAAAGATTTATATAATAAGTTGCTATTTACTTTAAATATTTTTAAAATATGCTATTTACTTTTTTGTCTTATTCTTTCTTTTTAAGTTTTGGAGAATATATAAGAATTGATAAACAAGTTCTATTTATTTCTTATTTATAGGCTTTCAAGTGTGAGATAATGTTGTCCGCTCATACAATCTTTGCAATGTGGTTAATTTTTCAGGTTTGTTATATATAAATTTTAAAAAATAAATAAACTTAAATTAAAAGTAAAACTCTTAGGAATACTCTTTCTCTTGTTTCTTTTCAGGCTAGGAAATTGGACAGAGCAAATTATACTAAGGTGATATGCAGGTTCTTGTAACTACATATTGCTCTAGTTAATAATGAATTATATATTGATATTGATTTCAAGTTTGGTTTTGTCATGTATGCAGGAAGCAATTACAAATTTTTATCAATTTATTTGGAGGCTTCTTATGTTTGAGTTTATCTTATTTCCTTTCATATAGAAAATCCGTACAACTACTTTTTCCCTTTCATCCTTTCAAGAAAGTTGATGTGTGTACTATAATATTGCACAAACGAAACATGAAGAAATTAAGTGCCCGTTATACTTAAATTTAAATTAATAATTATGTTACAGTGTATTTTTCTCATAAAAATTTTAAGTTTTAAATATTAAAATTAAGAATTATAATTTGAATATACTTTCTAAACGAACCATGCATACCTCGCTTAATTGGATTTAAGAATTATGAGAAAAAACTTCAAAGTTAATTCATATTAATTCTCAAGTCAGTTAAGCGTACAATTGTCCACCTCACATCTATACGCTAGAGCGTGGGAGAGTTCGTTCCAAAGATTTAATGTTGTCAGTCGATTTATAACTAATCAAACCAGTCCGTACATTTAATTTCCATAACTTTCTATTTGAATCACGTTCTTATTTCTAGAGTAGTTATGTTGCTCAGCGGCTCTTTTCTCCATCTGCTATGGGTCAATCAGTCCATATACCCATTTATTTCATAAGTTTAAAATACTATTCAAATCATTTTATTATAATATTTTCTCTTATAAAATTTAAATTTTAGTTTAAATTTTTTTGTTTAAACTTATAAACCAAACGGACTACTAATTTCATTCTATAGAGCTTCGATGTGACTTACACGGTCTTGATATGGTCCTGATTTCTTTAAATGATGTTGTTTCATCAGTTTCTTTCTGATCCTTCTACTTTTTCTTCACGATTAAATAATATTTAATACAAAATTAGCTTCTAATAAACTCCGTACTAATTGGGTAAAATTCTTCACCACATCAACTGCTTTTTCCTATAAATTAGGTAGGGTATTCAAAAAAATCATTATGCCCTGGGAAAAACTTAGGGGTCGGGTGTAGATGGTCGCATGATCTGGAGGGGGACTATGGGCCCTATCGCTCGGCGTCAGAATAAGAAAATAACAATTGTGAGCGTCGATAAAAGCATTCCTAAATGCCTCGAAAGCAGTTCTTGGTTTAATTTTTGATGGATTGACATCGGTAACAAGGCCCGAGAGGCTACCTATCGACCTAATTCCATAACCTCGACTGACGTGAGTATCTATAGGAACAGCAAAGGCAACAACTTCGTCGTCCTCATCGTTGATTTGTTTTTTAGCCCCTTACTGAGAGCTCGACGCCGTGACCTCAACATATTCATCAACTAGTCCATGACCTCAACATTCATTAACTTGTCGAAGCAGGGAATATTCACTATCAACTGAAATCATGCTCAACATGCCAATCCCTCTGAGGTCAGAACGAACTCTAGAAGTGTGAACCTCTCGAACCTACCTTTCTTAGGGGACATTGTTCTGGAAAGAAAAGGAAAAACCAAATTAAAACCCTAATCGTCAAGATGTCACTGCTATATCTACAGATTTAGGATTGACAAAAAAGCTGAGAAATTACAAAAAAGGATTTAACATAAATGTTTGCGATTTTAAGATCAAACATGCCAAAATTCGAAGTTCAAAGAACACTTTTAAACCCAAAAATGGGTAAACAAAAATGCCAAGCATCCAAAATCATCCAAAATCCCAGAACCACAAAACTTGAAAGCAATAAGCCAAACCAACCTTCGAGTAAGTCTAGAGTCAGTTTTGATTATTTTCCCTCTAACATAAAATTTTGCAGGTTTCGAAGTTCAAGTTTGTTCGGCATAAAAAAAAAGAGAGAGGTGTAAAAACTTACCAAATGTTACACCATGGTCGAGGGTCGACCACTCTCTCGACCGACAAGCGTCGAGGACTCCTCGTTGAGAATCGGTCGCTGGCATCGAGGGAACAGCTGTAGCTAAAGTGCCCTTTACGTCGAGAGACCATACGTGGCGAGATGCGTCGAGCACCATGACTCGACTTCTGGAGGCCATTACGTCGAGGCAGCATGTCCAGTCAAATCCATCAACAGTCTTGTCAACTCGGGGAAGGAAGTATTGTTCCAACTGCTGCTGCAGGAGTCAGGAAATCAGGAGGCAGATGAGAGGGATCAGCCGCATTTCTTGAGGCTGCCATCATGAAAACGCACCTACCCGCCCATAAATCGAGGGATAGAAGATGGCTTCCTCCTCGGGAATGCAGAGGGGATAATCACATGTAAAGGCCTATAAATAAAGCCAAGAAAACCCATGAAAGGGTTACGCACTATTTCATTACTCCAAGAGAGTTTGTAATCACAGAAGATATTAGTGCATCCACAAGTGGATTAGGTAAAGAATTCTTGCTGAACCACTATAAATCTCTGTCTCATTTGCATTATTTTTCAACTTTAATCCTTAGTTAAACCGTAAGTGTTACTGAGAGTGTCTTTGGAGAGTAAATCACGCGTTGTCGGAAAAACACCATCAACAGTTGGCGCTAGAAGGAGGGCCTGCTAAACCCAAAAATTGAATCCAGTGAGAAACAACAACCATGGCTCTGAAGAATACTCGCAGCACGGCGGCTAATCAGAAAGACAAGGCTCCCGCCGCCGCAGGAACCTCAACGACTCCACCCCTGCCGTCTGCTAGAAATCCCCTAGACCGTATTGAACAGCTCTAGAAGTAGGTTGAAACACTTGCTGCAGCCGTGGAAAGGATGGCTACGTCCTTCGCCGGGCGGGATCAACGGCAAAACTTGATGCCCCCGTTGGAGGACGCACTGATGAACCCGGTGAACGCCACCATTGGGAACTAAGTGACTAGTGACCAACGTGGTGATGCCAAGGAGGTCAGTGATAGTGGGGCCAACAGCCACCGCCCAGCCAGGTCGAACAGATCTGTGGGAAGCCGGCAGCGGGCGGCCAGGAGAAGAGCCCAGGAGAGGGCTGCGGCCCAAGCCATGAATAATCAGGGCGCGCCTCAAGAGAGGGCTGCGACCCAAGCTATGAATACCAAGGGCGCGCCTCCTCGGCCCCGGGTCGACGCTAACAGGAGGAATGTCGTCCCCGTGGAATCCTCATCTGCGCACGGAGGAGACCTCAGGGGAAAGTTAAATGCTCAGCATGATCGAGACGCCCAACGCGCCAGGGAGGACGAGCTAGCAGCCGAGAATGAAGCCCTGGCCGAGAAGATGGCCAGGCTTGAAAAACAAATAGGGAGTCGATTAAACAACTTTGAGCAAGTTGTGGGAAAGGTAGCCGAGGCGGTAAATGTCGATGCCAAGATGTACACATCCCATGATCACCCGTTCACACAAAACATTATCCGGGTGCCGCTACCAGATAAGTACAAACCACCCCCATTCCGCTGTATGACGAAAGGAGTGATCCAGACGACCACTTGGAGGTCCACACAGGACATATGGTCCTGCATGGATACCCCGAGGAGGTCATGTGCCGAGCATTCAGGAATCACCTTTCTGATTCCGCGAGGAGATGGTTCAGATCCTTGAAACCAAACTCCATCACCAGTTGGGATGACTTGAAGAATGCCTTCCTGACTCAGTTCATAGGTGTCAAAAAGTACATCCCACCTAAACAAAACCTGTCGAGGGTATACCAGAGGCCTAATGAGTCCCTAACAAACTGGATAGCCCGGTTCGGGGAACATGTCACCGCCACTGAGGGAATATCCGACGAGGTAGCCCTGATGGGGGTACTGTCAAGCATGAAGAAGGATATCCCCTACAGCACAGACCTCGACCGGAGACCACCCCATACCTACCAGGAATTCCTGACAAGGGCACAGGGATTCATCAATGCCGAGGAGGCTAAGAAGGCCTTGAAGAGCAAGGTGGCAGCCCCTGTCAAGGAATAGGTAGCGCAGACGAACAATCAGAACAATGGTAAGAAGCGCCGAGGTCACCCTCCAGTGCAAGCCAAGCAGAGGTACAACCCGGCTCCAAGCAATAGAGGCGGCAACGCCTCAACGAGGCAGGGGGAAAACAAACGACCAAAGCCGCAAAGGTACGACGCCTATACCCCCTTGACTATGGGGATCGAGGACGTCTATCACGAGATCAGTCACCTCCAGGTCCTGCGTCAACCACCGCCGCTGAAGTCTGACCCAGTGCGGAGAAACTAAAATAAGTATTGTCAGTTTAACGGCGAGAGTGGGCACACCACGGCCGAATGATATGACCTGAGGGACAAGGTCGAGAGATTGATCAGAGAAAGGAGGCTCGGTAAGTACCGAGCCGACTATCGAAACAATAACAATCGGCAGAACAATGATCGACGGGAGGACCAGAGGTATGATAATATGCCCAAGCCCGTTGGCGTCATAAGGACGATCTTTGGAGGGCCCTACCTGGGAGGCACCTCTCACCGCACGCCAAAAGATTACGCGCGAGAGGCAAAGGACAAGTTCAACCGGAGGGTCACGAACGTCTTTGGCAGAGAAGCGAAGGTTGCGCGGTATGAGGAGGCTGAGATAACATTCTCGGAGGTCGACGCGAACGGGGTGCATTTTTTCCAGAGCGACGCTCTAGTCGTGGAGGCCATGATCGGTAACCATACCATTTTCCACATCCTGGTCGACAATGGCAGCTCAGTGGACATCCTGTACGCCGATTGCCTCGACAAGATGGGAATCCCCCGGTCGAGAATGCAAAACAGCGCGTAGCCCCTATAAGGCTTTATTGGGAACAGTGTCATCCCAGAAGGGGCAATTGAGCTACCTATGACCATTAGGGATCGACCACACACCTCGACTGTGATGCCAAAATTCTTGGTGGTGAAGGGAGGCGACCAGTACAACCCGGTCATAGGACGCCCGACATTAAGGGCACTGAAGGCGGTTACGTCCATCTATCACCAGATGATGAAGTTTTTGATGCCCAATGGGGTCGGAAAAGTCTGAGAAAATCAGTACGAGTCAAGACTCACGTACTCAGAGACGGTCTGCCACTACGCCGAGCCGGAGCAAGCAAGGTGAGAGATGAGGATGGTGGTGATGACCGGGGGAGAAGGGTTCGACCTGGATCCGAGGCTCCCGCGCATCTGGAACGGGACCGGTCGAGGAATTGACCGAAGTCCCCATTGATGAGAGAGAGCCTTCAAGGGGGCTGAAGGTGGGCTCGGAGCTAAAGGAGTAGACCTGTGAGGGACTGATTGAGTTCCTCAGAAGCAACCTCGATGTGTTCGCCTGGACGCACGAAGATATGGAAGGGATAAGTCCTGATATCATGTGCCACAGGCTGAACATCGACAAAAAGTGTCCACCCAAGAGGCAAAAGTGTCGACCCATGAATGCTAAGCGATACGAGGCCCTACAGGAAGAGGTCGACAAACTGATTAGAAATAACTTCATCCGAGAAGTCATATACCCCGAATGGGTGTCAAATCCTGTGTTGGTGCGAAAACCTAATGAGGATTGGCGAACATGCATCGACTTCAACGACCTGAACAAAGCATGTCCCAAGGATAGCTTCCCACTGCCCAGAATCGATCAGCTGGTCGACGCCACAGCGGGACACGAATTACTGAGCTTCATGGATGCATATTCTGGGTACAACCAGATACCTATGCTCGACCGTGATGAAGAGCACACGGCATTTGTCACCGACAAGGGTCTCTACTGTTACAAAGTCATGCCCTTTGGTCTCAAAAACGCGGGAGCAACTTATCAACGCCTCGTTAATAAAATGTTCGCGGGACAATTAGGAAAGTCAATGGAGGTATACGTGGACGATATGTTGGTGAAGAGCAGGAAAGTTGAGGACCACGTCGAGGACCTCAGGAGAATGTTCGGTGTCCTCATAACGTACAGAATGAATCTAAATCCCCACAAGTGTGTGTTTGGTGTCACGTCAGGAAAATTCTTGGGTTTCATGGTGAGCAGTCGAGGAATTGAGGCCAATCCGGAAAAGATACAGGCCCTCCTTGACATGAAATTGCCAAGGAAGTCCAGAAGCTGACAGGCTGTGTGGCCGCACTTAATAGGTTTATTTCAAAATCTACGGATAAGTGCGTACCATTCTTTGATACCCTGAGAGGAAGCAAGCCATTCCAATGGATGGAGGAGTGCGAACAAGCGTTCCTACAATTGAAGGAACACCTCGGGAAACCGGCTTTGCTGCCCAAACCGGTGACCAGAGAGGTGTTGAGCCTGTATCTGGCAGTCTCAGATCACGCCGTTAGCTCGGTGTTGATCCGCGAAGAGAAGAAGGTGCAATCGCCAGTGTATTACACTAGCAAGTGCCTCCTCGACGCTGAGACGAGGTATTCCTAGATGGAAAAGCTCGCCCTCGCGCTAGTCGTGACAGCGAAGAAGTTGCGCCACTACTTCCAGGCCCATAGTATTCAGGTCTTGACCCATCATCCTCTTAGGCAAGTGTTACAAAAGCCCGACGCTTCTAGTCGACTTCTAAAATGGTCCATAGAGCTCAGCCAATTTGATATTGACTACAAACCGCGGACTGCCATTAAGGGCCAAGCACTGGCAGACTTTTTGGCAGAGTTCGTAGGGTTGCCGGACGAAGCCGAGGAAGCTAATGCACCACCACGATGAAAGCTCTACGTCGACAGTAGCTCCAATGACAACGACAGTGGAGCAGGACTAGTGTTGCACACACCTGAGGGACACAAGATCACTTTGGCCATCAGGTTTGAATTTCCCACGTCCAATAACGAAGCCGAATATAAGGCACTGCTGGCCAGACTCCGGTTGGTAGAGCACTTAAAAGTGGGGAGCATAGATATCTTCAGTGATTCACAGCTGATTGTGAATCAAGTAAAGGGCCAGTACCAGACCCGGGATGAGAAAATGGCCGCGTATCTAAAGAAGGTCAAAGAGGCCATGGGGAAGTTCATGGCCTATGATATACAGCAAGTGCCGAGAGCAGAGAATAGCAATGTCGACGCTCTCGCCAGGTTGGCGACGTCGAAAGATGCTGAACTCTTAAACTTAGTACCTGTGGAAATCCTAAAAGTCCCAACCACGGAGAAGAGGCCTGAGGTCGTGCCAGTGGACTACCAGCCAAACTGGATGGACCCAATCATCAGGTATTTGGTCGACGGTGAACTCCCTGAGGACAGGCAGCAGGCAAAAAGGTTGAGGTATCAGGCGTCGAGATATACATTGGACGACAATGTTCTCTATCGAAGGGGGTACTCGATGCCATTGCTCAGGTGCCTCGGCGAAGAAGAGGCGAGGAGGGCGCTCTCGGAAGTGCATGATGGTATATATGGAAACCACGTAGGAAGGCAGTCCTTAGCCTACAAAATACTACGGCAGGGGTACTATTGGCCTAATCTCAAAAAGGATGCAGCTGAGTATGCGAAAAGGTGTGAAAGCTGCCAAAGGTACGCCCCTATTCCTCGACTGCATTCAGAGGATTTAACGTCAATAGTCTCCCCCTGGCCTTTTGCCAAGTAGGTGATCGACTTAATTGGTCCACTACATAAAACCCCAGGGGGATACAAGTTCACTATCGTGGCCGTCGACTACTTTCCCAAGTGGGTGGAGGCCGAGCCATTGACGACTATCTCAGAGGAGAAATGTACTAACTTCATATGGAATAACATAGTTTGTAGGTTTGGTGTACAACATTCTCTCATGTCCGACAACGGGAGACAGTTCAACAACGACAACACCAACCAGTTTTGTGAGCTATTAGGGATCCACAAGAATTTTTCCTCTGTTGTATACCTACAGTCCAACGGGCAAGTCGAGGCAGTCAATAAGATAATAAAAGTCACGCTCAAACGACGTCTCGACAGCTATAAGGGGAAATAGGCAGACGAGCTGCCAAAAGTCCTATGGGCCTACAGGACGATGAGCAGGACCACCACAGGGGAAACCCCCTTCTCGATGGCCTATGGAGCCGAAGCAGTCCTCCCTGTCGAGGTCTCTATTCTGACCTGCCGAGTAGCTCGATACGAGGAAGGCAGGAACGTCAAGCTGACGAACCTGGAGCTCGATTTTCTAGAAGAAAGACGCACGGATACGCAGCTAAGGCTCGTCGCGTACCAAGCCAGAAGTGTTAGGTACTACAACAAAAAGGTCAAGCGGAAGCGCTTCAGGGTTGGAGATCTGGTCCTACGGGTGGTAACCCTAAACACCAAGCCCAAGAACTCTGATACCTTAGGGCCGACTTGGGAAGGACCCTCCAGAATAAAGGAAGTTGTGGCCAACGGGTCGTATCGATTGGCAGAGCTTGATGGTCGAGACCTCAAGCACACTTGGAACGCAGACCAGCTAAAGTTCTACTACCAATGATTGTGAGGTACGTCGACCAAAAAGGCTAAGTTAAGTACTTTTTGCATGTTCCTATTCTTGTGAAGAGCATCGACTTGTAAATCCTACATAAATAAAGGCAAATTGTATTGTCTACTTAGCCAACTCTGTTTTGCATCACGGCTGATTCTCATATGGGCTCACCCATCTACTGTCAACTTCGATACGTCGACCAACTAAAGATGTTGATATTTCGACCACAAAAAAATGTCGATACGTCAACCAAAAATGTCGATACATCGACCAAAACGTCGATACGTCGACCTAAAAAATATTGATACGTCAACCAAAATGTCGATACGTCGACTAAACGCTGTCGATACGTCGACCACAGTGCGTCAAAAATAACTCCAAGACTTTATTTTTGATGATGGGGTAATAGGGCCCCCCAAAACTTGCAAAGTCGGTGAGCTTCGGCCCAACCGTACTTAAAGCAATAAATAAATAGAAATTGTCTACACTTAATAATCTACCATCTACGTCGAGGCGTTGACAATGAAACGCCAAAACCGAGTTCTAAAACTTAGCTTTGGCGAGGGGGTAATATGGCCAACAATGAAGCCCCCCACAAAAAAACAAAAAAAAAAAAAAAAAAAACTTGCAAAGGTGGTCGAGCCAGAGCTCAACCACACTTAGCGAAAAATTCTCCAACTTGCAAAGGTGGTCGAACCAGAGCTCAACCACACTTAGCGAAAAATTCTCCACACACGCAATATCCACAGCATCCACACACACAATGAGCCAAATAAACATAAATATATATAAAAAGAAATAAAAATAATAACATACGTCTCGGCCTTATGGTCGTTACAAACCAAATGAATGTAGTCTTGGCCTCACGGCCCTTCAAAAAAAAAAAGTGTTGCAGGAACAACAAAAGTAACCGGAAGAGATCTCCTCACTCCTCACTGTCATCGCCCGGGGCCTGCTCGGCGTCCCCCTGTACCTGCCCAACCTCCTCAGCCCCCTGAGTCGGTTCGACCACCTCCACGTCCTCGCTGTCAGACTCATCGAGGAAGGATAGGTCGACGTCCGGACGCTTCCTTTGAAAGTGGTCGAGGATTTACTCCCCCGCAGATTGCATCAAGGACAATTGGAGCTCATCAAACTCAGCAGAGGACTGGTAGGCATCAAGCCTCTGGTTAACGAGCTCCTCGAAGGCCTCTGAGGATTTGAATTGCTCTACTTGACCCTCGACCATGTCCTTGAGCTCCTGGGACGCCTTGAAAGATTCCAGCTTGGCGTCGACCAGGCGGCGGAACTCCTCGGAGGCCATGAATTCTTAGACAGCCTTGGAAGTCACTTTCTTCTGCCGCTGCTGGAATTCCGGAGATGAGAGGTACGCCTCGACCCCTTTAGAGCTCCCTTCCTTAAAACCCTCCTGGAAGTTGCGGGCCTTCTCGGTGGAGATCTTATCCCCAAGGGACCGCACCTTGGCCTTCTCGACCTCCAAGTCCGTCGAGAGCTCATCCTGGATAACACGGAGAGTGTTGATCTCCCTCTCGGCAGCCGCCGACGTCGTTTCCCGCTTGAGAAGGGTCTCCAGCTCTAAGTAGTTCTGGAGGGCAAGCTCAAGGGCCTGAACACCAAAAGGAGAAGGGAGGACGGCGAGGATGAGGAAACCAGACTTCTAAAAAATAAAAGTAATATCGGTCGAGGTGGGAACATACCAAAATCGGGCGCTTCACCGTCAGGCGCTGCCACTCCAGGATGCTCTCCTCAGCATAAATGTGCCAGGAGTCCTCGTGAAAGTAGGTATAGATGGCCTGGAGGGGGAGGCTAAAGCGGGGAGGGAGGCGCAGGGCATGCGTCAAGTCCAGGTCGACCATATCGGGAACAAGGAAATTGGGGTCGTTGACCTTCGACCCCGGCATCATAAGGGGCTTATCGGGAGTGGGCGGAACTGCCAAGTTTGCAGCAACCTCGGCGCCCTTCCCCTTTCTTGAGGTGCCCCCTCGACTGCATAAGGGTCTTGTGGCTCGTCCACCTTACGCCTCTTTGAAGAGGGCTCACTCACAATCCTTCCCCCTCTAGGGGTTACAGTGACGCCAGGGGATGGGACGATCTCGACTACGGGCTGGCTCGACGTCCTACTTGACTCCCCTCCAGTCTTATTCTTTCTCGGCCTTGGGGGAATGGCATACATCATCTCGGATGGCACGACTACATAGAAAAGAAGAGATCAGTCCAAAGGTATCTCGACCACATCCCCTGGCCTTTGCTAAAGGGATAGGAAGGAAAAAGCCAACTTACCACTAAGGAGATCCGCGGGAGGACCTACGGGCTGGCGCGGAGGGGCGAGGTCTACAACCAGATCGTACAGCTGACGGTTCTCTAAGGTGTTGAGGACCGAGGCACGTCGACGATTAATACGTAATATTTTTTGTATAATAAATTTTCGCAAGCGTACAATGTCAAGTTTTGAGTATAGGGTGAGTGAGTATCGTCTCCATAGGGATTGGGTTTAGAATTGCCGTTAAGTACCGCGATTATTGTAACTTAACTTTATCTAGGCAACCTAATAAAATGATAATTAAGAACAAAAAACAAAATAAATATAAATATAAATATAAAGTATCTATACACAAATGGTCTAGGGACTTGATTTCGCTTTATTATTCCTATGTTCATCCTATTATGTAATCGCTAATCAATTCCGTTCAATTCATTAATCAAGGCTCTAATGTCACCTCGCAACCTCTCTCGAGTACCTCATAAGGAACTATATTTAAATACCCAAAACAATATCCCTATTCGAAATGAATATTTAAACACAAATTAAGCTTCGCCTTTAGAATTAGAAAATAGGAATATTGATCGCATCCCGGCCTCACAACGACCTAAATCCCAATTTGATTATCTAACCGTTGATCTCCTCCCGGTCTCACAACAACCTAAACTATGTTTCTCAAATCTAGATAAAGAACTCAATCTCTCCCGAGCATCAAATTCACAATCTAAAAATCATCTAACTCATTGGCCAAATAAATTAGAAGCATTAAGCATAGAGAAACATAAATGAATTGAAAACGAAATTAAATTAACAATTAACAAAAATATTCAAAACATAGTTCAAATAAAACTACATCAAGTCCTAAATCTAATGTCTAGCTCAACATGGAAAAATAGATGAAAGAAGATAAAACCCAAAATCCATTGAAGAGCTTCCAAGGACCTCCAAGATGAAGGATTTCGGCCTCCTTTTGATGTTTTCTTCGGTTTTTCGGGGCTCTCCTTCTCAAGTGGCATCTCTTTCCTTTTATACTACTCAGTTTTGGAGCTAGGGATTCATACGTGCGCTACAGCTTATGTGAAAACGCGCTGCAGTGCATATTTGTGGAAGAAGGATCTCGCTGCTGTGGGCTGAGGCGCGCTGCAGCGCCTTTGGGCGCACTGCAGCGCGCGAGGTTGGTCTTTGGGTAGGCTTCTAGGCACGCGGGCGCGCGCCTGGGTGTGGGGCGCGTGCCTGGATGTGGGGCGCACACCTGGTGGCCAGGGTGCACGCGCGCAGGGGCCTAGGGCGCGAGCGCGCGCCCCATTCTGACTTGGCTTCACTGATTTGGGCATGCGGGCTCTTTTTTCTTTTTTAGGTGATATATCACCTATTTACATGTGACATATCGCCTGTCACTCTGTTATCTGCGCACCATAGCCCACTTTCTTGCATTCCAGAGCCTCCTCTTTTGTGCCTTAAAATCATCTTTCGCCTCCTCTTGCCATTGATTCACAAGTTGGGCAAATATTCTTCTTTTCTTCATGCAAAATCATCCAAGTTCACATTTATTTATAATTCATATAAAAAGCATACAAAAGACATTAAACTAACAAAAATGCTTAAAGACCTACAAATATTCAAGCTTAAAAGTACTTAATTTGTTGGTAGAAATACCCCTCATCAAATACCCCCAAACTCAAACATTTGTTTGTCCTCAAGCAAAAGAAAAGAAAGAAAAAGAAAACACAAATCAAGTACTAAGACACAAATGAAAAAGTGTGAGTTTTGTATCGAGTCAACAACTGTGCATATATCTCTGAAGCCACATAATGCTCTAAGCTTAAAGGAAATGCAAACACTGAGATTATCTAGAATTTCAACATCAAGCATCAATTTCACTCCACTCAAGACTCTCAAAGTGTAAGTGTGTGCACAATCAATCTCAATCAACTAAATAAAATCCGGATAGACCTATGTGCCAAGGAGACTATGAGTGATATCTTAATAAGAACTACCATAGGCCCATTTTTCGTGTCACTCTCCATTAATAAAGGTTCACTTGTCATTAAAGATCAAAAGGACTTTTGAGGGTTGTAATGTATGGCCGGGGTAAAAGATGGATGAGATTAGAATTTTGTTAGGCTCAAATCACCCTAGGCATGTATCACAACTCATGGATCTCACATGATTCCCAACAAAAGAAAAAAAAATATTTTACCAACTCTTCATTTCATCATACATTCACTTTCAATCGAACCCAAACAGAAATAAAAACCACAAAAATTTGAGAAATAAAGACCACACCCCAAACTCAAAATCAACATTGTCCCCAATGTTGTAAAGAAATGGAAATGGTAACTCAATTCCTCATCTGATTGACTCTTATTATTTTTTTTTCTTTATTATTATTATTTTTTTTCTCTTTTTTTTTCATTTTTTTGAATTGAGAATGAAAAATAACACAAGCCAATCCACTAATGATTTCCCAAACATAACCCACACTTGCTCTCAGTCTTAGCGTTTAATGCAATCATGCCAGGTAGTGATATGTTTAGGAAGTGAAAACGCATTTGGTGGTTTGGATGTACAAACATGGGTGATGAACAAAATAAGCAATATGGCTCAAAGGGGGTAAACAAATGATGAATTTTCTTTTCAAGGGTTAGCTTCAAAGGCCCAATTGATCCGAATAAAATACCTTAATCTTCTCTCCAATGATACTAAACCAACAATTTCGCCTCAAGTTTCACTCAAATGGGTTCTAGTGTTCATGAGATATCAAAGTCTACCTAATGCACATAAATGTTCTCCAAATGCTCAAAAGATCAAGTGATCATGATTCATGGTGCTCAAAATAGAGAATCAAGAGTGAATTTCAATCAATGCGAGTCAAGCACATAGAAATCTCAATTAATTCATTTTAAAAGACCTAAGAAAGCATCAAGTGATTATACTCATCATTATTATCTAGTCATTTCATCTCAACAAAACTCACAATTTATTCAAATAACCTAAAGAAACGTGAGTAAAAATATGGCCAAAAGAACACAACTCAATGGAGACAAATCATAACAACCAACTCACAAGTAATGCTCAAAATCCACTGAAATCAACCACAAAGTGTCTCACCCCCAAACTCAATATCAAACAATCTTTAAAATTAATAACAAGGGAATAAGAACACGTACCGGGGAGGCAAGACAATCTCGCCTCCTAGTATGGTTGGCCATGCTGCACCGGGCATGATGGCATAAACTCGGGTTGGGGCGGGACTCTCCTCCATAAATTGCGTCTTTAGGCTCAATTATTCCTATGCCGAGCCAACTCGTCAAAGAGTGGCTTTCACCCATAGTACGTGTCATACAACACAACGTACGGGTCTTGATTCTTTACACCCTCAAGCTTGGAGAGATTTGGCAGTTTTTGGCTCATTTGCTCAACTCGACTCGGCACCGGCATATTCGCTTGGTTGGCGTGGAATAACGGCGCTCGAGATGGTGGGGGAGTTGCCGGCCACATTGGGTCTTCATAGATGTGATCTTTCTCAACCGGGGGTGGCACGACAATGGGGATCTCGAAGGATTGAGACTCATTGACATCTTCTTAAAATTATTCACTAACCAATTCTTGAGTCTCATACTCTCTCAAAGAGTCATTTTTAAATAACTCCCAATCCTCCTCTTGTGTTTCTCTATTCATGGCATTAGTAGATTCATCTGGAAGCAGCTTCAACCTAAACAACTCCGCTAGATTTGTCTTCATTTCCTCGTGAAGTTGGTCGAGCGCCTCCATCCTCTCTAACTTCTCTATGCGAAGTCTTGTCTCCTCCGAAAATTGGGCGACAAGGTCTTCAAGTGAGGTAGAAGACTCCGCTTTGTGACGGGGGGTGTCAAGCCATGGCTCCGAAATGTTGAAGCTATCCTCAAAACCGTGGTGGTTTGTTGAATACCTCTCATACCGATTGTTAACATCGGCCATGTCTTCCAACCACCAATAAGCTTCATCCGCGGATAGTTGGTGAAAAGAAGTGGTACCATTTCCTCTTTCAAACCATGTTCTTGTTGCGGCATCTAACCCATCGAGGAAGATTCGTAGTTGCACCTCCCTCGGGAAACCATGGTCGGGAAACTGAATGAGCTGCTCTTTGTATCTCTCCCAAGCACTAAAAAATGGCTCGGAGTCTCGTTAAGCAAATCTAAGAGGACTTGTCGATTAACCATCTCCAAGTACCTCGTAAAACAAAAGAAAACAAAAATGAAACAAAAGATTAAAAATGAGAAATAAGAGCCTAAATTAAAATCAAGTTATTTACTCACAGTATTAAAAACAATTTCAAACGCCAATCCCTGGCAACGGCGCCAAAACTTGATGCGTAATATTTTTTGTATAATAAATTTCCGCAAGCGTACGGTGTCAAGTTTTGAGTATAGGGTGAGTGAGTATCGTCTCTACAGGGATTAGGTTTAGAATTGCCGTTAAGTACCACGATTATTGTAACTTAACTTTATCTAGGCAACCTAATAAAATGAAAATTAGGAATAAAAACAAAATAAATATAAAAATAAAAATAAAGTATCTATACACAAATGGTCTAGGGACTTGATTTCGATTTATTATTCCTATGTTCATCCTATTATGTAATCGCTAATCAATTCCATTCAATTCATTAATCAACACTCTAATATCACCTCGCAACCTCTCTCGAGTGCCTCACAAGGAACTATATTTAAATACCCAAAACAATATCCCTATTCGAAATAAATATTTAAACACAAATTAAGCTTCACCTTTAGAATTACAAAATAGGAATATTGATCGCCTCCCGGCCTCACAACGACCTAAATCCTAATTTGATTATCTAACCGCTGATCTCCTCCCGGTCTCACCACAACCTAGACTGTGTTTCTCAAATCTAGATAAAGAACTCAATCTCTCCCAAGCATCAAATTCACAATCTAACAATCATCTAACTCATTGGCCAATAAATTAGAAGCATTAAGCATAGAGAAACATAAATGAATTGAAAACAAAATTAAATTAACAATTAACAAAATATTCAAAACATAGTTCAAATAAAATTACGTCAAGTCCTAAATCTAATGTCTAGCTCAACATGAAAAAATAGATGAAAAAAGATAAAACCCAAAATCCATTGAAGAGCTTCCAAGGACCTCCAAGATGAAGGATTTCGGCCTCCTTTTGATGTTTTCTTCAGTTTTTCGGGGCTCTCCTTCTCAAGTGGCATCTCCTTCCTTTTATACTACTCAGTTTCAGAGCTAGGGATTCATACACGCGCTACAGTCTGCATGACAACGCGCTGCAGTGCGCATTTTTGGAAGAAGGATCTCGCTGCTGTGGGCTGAGGCGCGCTGCAGCGCGCGGGGCTGGTCTTTGGGCGCGCTGCAGTGCGCGGGTAGGCTTCTGGGCTCGCGGGCGCGTGCCTGGGTGTGAGGCGCGCGCCTGGTGGCTAGGGCGCGGGCATGCAGGGGGCTAGGGCACGGGCGCGTGCCCCATTCTGACTTGGCTTCACTGATTTGGGCACGCGGGCTCTTTTTTCTTCTTTAGGCGATATATCACCTATTTACAGGTGACATATCGCCTGTCACTCTGTTATCTATGCACCGTAGTCCACTTTCTTGCATTCCAAAGCCTCTTCTTTTGTGCCTTAAAATCCTTTTTCACCTCCTCTTGCCATTGATTCACAAGTTGGGCAAATATTCTTCTTTTCTTCATGCAAAATCATCCAAGTTCGCATTTATTTATAATTCATATAAAAAGCATACAAAAGACATTAAACTAACAAAAATGCTTGAAGACTTACAAATATTGAAGCTTAAAAGTACTTGATTTGTTAGTAGAAATACCCCTCATCAACGATCTGCAGAGAGTGAGAGTATCTTCTCGACGTGGTCGAGAGCGGCTGTGGAGAGCTTTGGCCGTGGAATATCTTCACCTGCAGGTAAGCAGCAACAAATGTGAGAAGGCTCGGCAGGCTGAGCAGAGATCGTCGAAGCAAGGTAAAAATAAAAACCTACAGTATTTGTTGAATACTGTTTGTGTTCCCATTGGGCGCTCACCGTCGAGGGGGTGGGAATTGAAATTGCCACCAAGAAAGAAGAATTAGGGCTATCACCTATGGGCGCTGGAGGTCTTCTCGATGACCACGGGAGGGACAGGAGGTTTGGACTTAGTGTGGGAGGATAAATAGAAAAACCCTCTTTGGTTAGGGGAGGCCCTAAGGGAGTAACAGTACAAGAACTCCTCGATAGTTAGGTCGAGGCTCAAAAATTTTCTCCATAAAATTATCATGGAGTTTATTGTCACCCAGTAATTGGGTGACAGCTGCGCTGGGGAAATCCTGTGGAGACCGCAGAGGGCCTTCACGAAGGGATGGAAGGGCAGAGTCTGCCTGAAGCTGAGAGCGCGAGTATAGACGGTCATGTGACCGGCTGGGGGGTTGTGAGCCCTGTCGTTGGGGGTTGGAACGATCAGGTAAAAATTCAAGGGGTCGATCCCTGCGTTGGTGAATGCCCTCATAGCAGCTTAGGGCTTGATCTTTCACGGGTTGACATATGTGGCCATTCTCGATAGTGCACTGGTCGAAGCTAACCCATAACCTTGACCCTCAAAAGGGCCAACCCGTAGGTCAACATCCTCATCGTCGAGGAGTATTAGCGCGTCTGGCTGAGAAGCCGAGGCTGACACCTCAGCATACTCATCCACCTGACGAAGCAGGGAGTCCCCGCTTTCACCTGAAGATGTGCTCGAAGTCACAACATCCTCATGATCCTCTCTGACCCTGCGTTTGGAGACCTCTCGAACTATAATCTGCTTCGGTGACATGTTCTGAGAATAAGCAAACAAGGGGGATGAGTTAGTTCCTAACAGTCGAGAGGTCAAAAGTGCAGTGTAAGAAAAAAAATAGACTGCACCATAAGTCAGAGAGACCCAGAGCTGAGCTCGAAGGTCTCAGGCCAAAACAACTGCGCCCAAACGGATCAGGCCGTGCAGGCTCAGCCTCCGGCTCATGGCCGGCACCACCAGGTAAGTACATCTCCCCTTTTTACAACACGTTTGGGCCTGGTTTTGCAGACACTGGAACCAGACTCACAAGAAGAACGAAGGAAATGAGGGCTTACCAGATTCGAAGAAGGCCTGAGTCTAAAGGCAAAAATGAGCAATGCACGGAAGGATGCACAGAGATGAAAGTTTCTGGCAAAAATCTGGCAGAGTAACGGCGTCCTGAACGCTTGGTGACCAGAGAGCTGCGAATATAAGGACATATATATACACCCGAGAAGGAGCCCAGGGATCCCTGAGGAGTTCAAAGGACTCCAAATCTCGACCGTAGAATCCGATTCGGTTCCATCTGACGGTGGATCCGAGAAGGCGTGATCGAACGGTTAGGGAGAAAGCAACGGAAGAGGACTTAATCAGACGGCTGTGATTCATCCTCCCAGTGCCACGCGGCGTCAAGAAAGTAGAGACGTGACTATTGACGCGATCGACATGACCGCTCCACTGCCCGAGAAACCAACCGTAATGATGCACTGTACCGACAAGCGGCCTCCCTTACCCGCAGAAAAGCTTCTCCCATGTGGCGTTCTCGACGTCGTATAGCCAAGAAAGTCACGGTGCGACATCCCAGTCTAGGGGGTAATTATTACACCATGGTCGAGGGTCGACCACTCGCTCAAACGATAGACGCCGAGGACTCCATGTTGAGAATCAGTCGCTGGCGTCGAGGGAACAACTATAGCTAAAGTGCCCTTTATGTATAGAGACCATACGTGGTGAGACGCGTTGAGCACCATGACTCAACTTCTGGAGGCCATTACATCAAGGCAGCACGTCCAGTCAAATCCATCAACGGTCTTATCAACTCGGGGAAGGAAGTACTATTCCAACTACTACTGCAGGAGTCAAGAAATCAGGTGGCAGATGAGAGGGATCAGCCGCATTTCTTAAGGCTACCATCATGAAAACGCACCTACCCCGCCCGTAAATCGAGGGATAGAAGATGGCTTCCTCCTCGGGAATACAGAGGGGATAATCACATGTAAAGGCCTATAAATAGAGCCAAGAAAACCCATGAAAGGGTTACACACTATTTCATTACTCCAAGAGAGTTTGTAATCCCAGAAGATATTAGTGCATCCACAAGTGGATTAGGCAAAGAGCTCTTGCCGAACCACTATAAATCTCTGTCTCATTTGCATTATTTTTCAACTTTAATCCTTAAGTGTTACTGAGAGTGTCTTTGGAGAGTAAATCACGCGTTGTCAGAAAAACACCGTCAACACCAAACAATGGAGAATGAAGTTTGAAACACTCATGAAGTGCCTAGAATAAGGATGTGGAGATCAAAATCAAAGAAAGAACGATGGCAGCTTCAGAGATTATAAAACTTCAAAGAAGAAAATGCCAATGTTTTGGGATGTTTGTCAAATAAGAGTAGTTTTCTAAAATCGTAAATGCCAATATTTATAGGCAGGGATCGAGTAATGGGATTCTTGAATCCCCTACTGTTAGATCAAAAAGATGCTCACCCATGGTAGAGAAAGTGCGGGAAAAATGGGAAATGATTGGATGGCCAAAATATCCTTGACTGAAAGATGGTGTGACCTGTCCACAGACGTGATCCTTGAAATAAGGGACTTGATTATTCTGCTTCCTGAGAAACCAATCCCTGACGAGCTGTGATGATTGCACCTCTTGAGAAAATAACCGCCCTACTTAATGAAGAAGGAAACCCACGTCATCACCTCGACCATGACAGATTAGCTTGGAAAATCACGATACGACTCTCCAAGCTAGGGGCAATTGTTGTGCCATGGTCGAGAAATATGACCACAGAGCCATATATATTAGTCAAGAGATGAGTCAATAATGGGAAGACTTCAGGGTCGAGAGGTGGTTATTGACCAAGCGTGACTCTATTCGAGAAGTCAAGGTCAGTAGGTGAAATAGGCCGAGAGGTGTCCAGAATCAATACGTTAAGATGTCACGTGAATTGAGAGCAGAAGAGCATAAACCTGGCACTGGGAAAACCGGAGGGGATAACCCTAATCTCGCATTCAAATTGAAATACAAGATAACGACTAGAAGATTAGATCATATAAGGATTATCACTTCACGAGATAATAGAAATCTCAATAGATGTAAGGAAAAAGCCTATAAGTAAGGGCTTAATCCCTTATTTATTTTCTATGCAAAACTTTATGTTCTAAGAGAGATTGATTGTACTTTCTGAGAATTAGTACATGCATAAGTAGATGTAGGCAATGATATTGCAGAGAGGTTATTTGTGATGACTCACGCCCTGGCGGCGCGGTCGCCATACCTTACACAACTACTAATAGGCTAAGTTATAGTCTAATCCATTATTCATTTCTAGACTATCGTCTCTTTAAATTACGTTCATACACGGGTAATTTATTTTTCTTTACTCTAACCCTCGGGTTCTTAACATGTTATGTTGTTACACTAATAACATATCTTGCTATTACTTTAAGGATTCGGGTATAGAACTAGTCCCCGAAAACTTGTCTAAACTTATTATAGTCTGTTGTTCTTTACTAAGACAATGGTTTAATATATTTTTCTTAAAACTGAATATACATACTAATGTTCTATGTTACATTAATTTGTAGTGAAATTTATTTTCTTAAGCGTGCGTAGTAGAGACCACTCCCGTGTACCCATGAAATTTCCGCCTCCCTTGCCCTGCCTGTCCATCAAGCAAAACCACTATTTGGCTGGCTGCTTACCTTTGTTACCTGCACACGAGTAAACTGATGAGCTAACGCTTAGCAAGTATAAACATGCATACATCATAAACTAGTAAAAATTACATTAAGAGTTATGATATAAATATGCTCGTATGAAACATGCTTTAAACTGCTTTTTGTCTTTCTGTTCTTACTTCTGTGGGCCTGGGCCCATGCTTACTGTATGATCTAGTCGGAATCTCTACTCTTTGAGATTTTCCTCCTTTGGGAGGCCGATGACCCGTCAGTCTTTCACTTTACTGGCCACTGGTTACTGTCTGGTCTAGTCAGAATCTCTACTCTTAGAGATTTTCCTCCCTTGGGAGGCCGACGACCCGTCAGTCTTTTTACATTTCTGAACTTTGGGTTTTTCATTTCGAAGTGTCAAAAACTTTATTAAATGATATGCAACGTTTCTCTACGTGCACATGCTAATATAAAATGCATAATACTTCTTACATACTTTAATTGTGCATAAGGGTAACCATATGTCGCCCTTCTGCAATCTAGAGCACTAAGCCCTCCAAACACGTATAATCACGTATAATCACATAGACTTAGGAACATAAGTAAATTCATAGTTCTAAGTGTAACTACAGCTTACTCGAGTCCAGACAAACATATATGTCTATACTTACAGATAATCCGCTAGGATTCCTGCTTGCTGGAATTTCTTTCTCGTTGCTTCGGCTCTCGTGTCAAAATCTGTTTCATAGAAATAGGTAAAAATTTCCTATTCCAAATCACAATTCCTCATACTTAGATTCCTAAATGAATTTCAACTCATTTCTGAACCTTTTTCCCCTCTAGGCCGAATTCTAGCTCAAGAGGCAAATTACACCTATTCGTGTATCTCAGTTTCTGAATCGTAATCTATACATTTCTGAGCTTTAAAACTGTTATTCATTCTCTAAAATCGGATTACTAACTCATTGCTTACAAACTAAATTTTAGGAAATTTTAGCAGAGTTTCGCCTTATTTTTCTCATTTCTTGAGTTTTCAATAACTCGTTCTATTTTTGATTTCGGTACCTGCAGTCAAGATTCACATTCCTAAACACAGATTCCAACATAAATTGAACAAAAACACATTTCCTCCATTTCTAGGGTTTTTCGGGTATTTAGTGCAAATCTAAAAAATTTTGTTCAATTGTTTCAATACTTACACGTTAGACTCCTATCACAGTCCCCGACAAAACCTCAGTTTCGTTTTTCAGTTTTACGGATTTTTCCTGAGATGAGTTACAATTCATCAAAACGAAAAAGCATGCAGTTTCTCATGAAAAATCCGAAATCTTACCTTTAAAAGTTGAGATTCTCCACTAGGATGCCTCGGGTTATTTTTGTACCGGACCGAACGGAAGAAATTTCGGTGAAAACGGGTGATTCCTTAGTTTTCCCCTTGTTTCCTTTCTTTTCCCTCTTTTCTCTATTCTCTCGGTCACACTTAAGAAAAAAAACCCACCTTTGGCTTCTAATATATCCCGCGTAGGCCTTTTTAGAACATAAGTGAATATTATATTAATATTTCTAATAATATCTCTTATTACTTTATATATTAAATTAAAGAAATTACTTTAATTCTCATAATTTAATTTTACAAATTCTACTTAAGTTTAACACTTAATTTGAGTAGTTCTATGTTCCTCACATTTTTCTTGCCGACACCTAACTTTCCGTTTTTCAAAATGAGTCTCTTTCCGGTACCGATAATCTCACACCTGGTACAGGTTCTATACTGCTTTTCTGGACTGTCGAGTACCCTAGGTCAAACTTCTCATGTTCAACCCACTTCTCTTGAGTATCTTATTAATCAATTTCTTTCTGAAATTTTCATTTTAATTGATTCAGAATTGCTCAAAACGCGTACCCTCGCTGCACTGGTTTTGAGCAGTTTCCCGCTTTAACTGACTCGAGAAAATCCTGTTTCAGAAACTTTTGCTTTTTTCCTTACTTATAATATTTCTACTCTTTTTCTATCTGGTTATTTGGTCACTTACCAGATATTTTAGTTTTTCATAACTAAAATATACCAGCTAAAATTTCTAACTTTTAACATATATTTCACTATTCATAACTGATATTTACGAATTTTCTCTGTAAAAATATTTGTATTATAACTTTACACTTTTCAGAAAATTTTACCCCGTACATAAAGTTTCTACATAACATTTCCTTAATCAAGCTGAAATTCTACTACTTTCTGTTCCGGAGAGAATTTCGATCAAATACCGAATTGTCCGGATTATACCTAAAATTTTCCCGGTCATTACATTCACCCCTCCTTAAGAAATTTTTGTCCTCAAAATCAGAACAAATGGGGGTACTTGTGTCTGATTTCTTCCTCTACTTCCCAAGTGGCTTCTGTAACATGGTGGTTTTTCCACTGAACTTTAACCATTGGAATACTACGACTTCTGAGTTTCCTTTCCTCTCTGGCTAGAATCTGAACTGGTTGTTCCTCATAGGACAAATCTTCGTGAACTTGGATGGGCTCATACTATAACACGTGCGATGGATCCGAGATATACTTCCGGAGCATTGCTACATGAAACACGCTGTGCACTGAAGCCAAAACTGGCGGCAGAGCTAGTCGGTAAGCTACCTTTCCTATTCTTTCAATGATCTCGAAAGGTCCTATGTTCCGTGGGCTCAGCTTACCTTTCTTCCCAAAACGCATCACACCCTTCATTGGTGCGACTTTCAAGAATATGGAGTCCTCTACAGAAAATTCCAAGGGTCTCCGGCGTTTATCTGCATAACTCTTCTGCCGGCTCTGAGCCGTCTCTAATCTTCTGTGAATCTTTTGTACTGTGTCAATGGCCTCTTGAACGAATTATGTCTTGTGAAGCTGTTTTTCCCGAGTGTCATACCAATGAACTGGGGATCTACATTTCCTTCCGTAAAGTGCTGCATACGGAGCCATGCCGATGGAAGCTTGATAACTTTTATTATACGAGACTACGATCAATGGCAACTTCATACTCCATGCGCCCTTGAAATCCACAACGCAAGTGCGAAGCATATCCTCTAGGGTCTGAATTGTTCTCTCTGATTGTCCATCTGTCTGGGGATGAAATGCTGTGCTATAGCGTAATTCTGACCCCATTGCTTCCTGAACACTTCTCCAAAAATGGGAGGTAAATCGGCTATCTCTGTCCGACACTATACTAACTGGTACTCCATGTAGCTTTATACCTTAGCCACATATAACTCAGCTAATTTCTCTAAGGAGTAAGTTATCTTGATCGGAATGAAATGCGCTGATTTCGCTAGCCGATCTACTACTACTCAGATGGCATCATGTCCATCACTGGTTCTCAGAAGTACAGTCACAAAATCCATGGTTAAGTGTTCCCACTTCCATTCTGGGATCTCTAGTGGCTGTAAGCTTCCAGCTGGTCTCTGATGTTCTGCTTTGACCTTCTGGCATGTCAAGCAACGACTAACATGATCAACTATGTCGTTCTTCATTCGCTTCCACCAAAAATGTTGTTTCCAGTCTTGATACATTTTGGTGGTGCCTGGGTGTACGGAATATGGCGTGATGTGCGCTTCTGCTAGTATCTGCTTCTTAATCCCTTCTTGATCCGGTACACAAATTCTTCTTTGGTACAGGAGAATTCCGTCTTCTGAAATGTTGAAATTCGACCTTGCATTCTCTACTATCTCCTTCCTATATCTATCCATAATTGGATCACATTTCTAAGCTTCTCATATCTCGTCTTGCAGCACGGGTTGCAATCTCAGAGAAGCTAACTTACCGGAGATTAATTCGAGATCTAGAAGATTAATCTCTTGTCGAAGCTGCTTTGGTAACAATTCGGTCTCCACTGGAGTCCGCAGTGCTGGATTTCTACTCAAGGTGTCTGCTACACGATTGGCTTTACCTGGATGATAAAGGATTTCACAATCATAGTCCTTCACAAGCTCAAGCCATCGTCTCTGTCTCATATTAAGCTCCTTCTACGTGAAGAAGTACTTTAGGCTCTGATGGTCCGTATAAATTTGGCATTGAACTCCATACAGGTAATGCCGCCATAACTTGAGTGCAAAGACTACTGCAGCTAGCTCAAGATCATGCGTTGGGTAATTACGCTCGTGATCCTTCAGTTGCCGAGATGCGTAAGCAATGACCTTGCCATTATGCATCAACACGGCTCATAGTCCTGTCTTTGAGGCATCACTGTAGATGTCAAATTTTTCTCCCTCTTCTGGGATCGTGAGCACTGGAGCACTAGTTAATCTTCTTTTGATCTCTCTAAAACTCTGCTCACATTCATCTGTCCATTCATACCTTCTATCTTTTCTGGTCAAGGCAGTGAGGGAGCTGCAAGACGAGCAAATCCCTCCACAAACCTTCTGTAATACCCTGCCAATCCTAGGAAACTTTGAATTTCCGTAACACTCTTTGGAACTGGCCGACTTTCAACCGCTTCCACCTTTGTTGGATCCACGGTGATTCCTTCCTTGGATACTACATGTCCGAGGAAACGGACTTTATCTAACCAGAACTCGCACTTAGAAAACTTCGCATATAGCTTATGTTTCTTCAACGTGTGTAGTGCGATCCTCAAATGTTCTGCATGCTCCTGCGGATCTCGTGAGTATATAAGGATGTCATCGATAAAAACAATAACAAACTTATCTAAGTAGGATCTGAAAACTCTGTTCATTAGGTCCATAAACACCGCTGGGGCATTTGTAAGTCCAAATGGCATCACTGAGAATTCAGAGTGTCCATACCAAGTTTTGAATGTCGTCCTGTAAATGTCTTCTCCTCTAATCTTAAGCTGATGATACCCTGATCGAAGGTCGATCTTCGAAAACGTGGTACCTCCCTTCAACTGGTCGAACAAGTCATCAATTCGTGGCAATGGGTACTTGTTCTTGATGGTGACTTCGTTGAGCTCTCTATAGTCCATGCACATCCGAAGCGTGCCATCCTTCTTCTTGACAAAGAGGACCAAAGCTCCCCATGGCGAGAAACTCGATCTAATAAAGCCTTTGTCTAACATCTCTTGGAGTTAAACCCATAACTCCTTCAATTCCGCTAGAGCCATCTTGTACAGTGCTTGGATATTGGTGCGGTGCCTGGGAGAAGCTCTATCTCAAAAGCTATTTCCCGATCTGGAGGAAGTCCGGGTAGTTCCTCTGGAAAAACGTCTAGGAACTCCTTGACTATGGGAACGTCTTCTGACTAAAGTTTCCCTTCCTGGTTTCTATCCACCACATACGCCAAATATCTGGTGCATCCGCTAGACATCAATCGTCGGGCTTCTAGGGAACTAATAAAACGTCTAGGTGTCCCTAATGTGGAACCCATATACTCAAACATATGTTCTCCTTCTGACTGAAAAACTACTTTTTTCTTTCTACAGTCTATTGTAGCATTATACTTTCCTAGAAAATCCATTCCTAGGATCACATCATAATCTACTAAGTTCAGTACAACTAGGTCTGCACTTAGTTCTCTTCCTACTATCTCTACTGGTACATGACGTAACCAGTGACTAGACAACAACACATCACTGGATGGTAGCGCTGTCTTAAAGGCTTGCCTTATCTTTTCTTGAGGATGTAGTATTCGCTTAACAAATTCTATTGATGTAAATGTATGTGTGGCTCCTACATCAAATAATGCTCATGCAGGGACATGAGCAATAGTAAGCTGAGCTGTCACTACGTTGGATGTGCTTGCCTCAGCTTCCTCCTTGGTGTATGTCATTAGGTGAGCATTGGCCTATGGAGAAGCTTCTAATCTGTTCGGCTGAGGGGTCAAGAATACCCTTTGCTCTTGCATGGCGTGAAATTGCATAACTTATGGCCTTGGTGGTGCCGTTCCAGGAGATCCTGCTTTGAACGGACACTGCCTTGCAGAATGTCCTTTCTGTCCAGACGTATAGCATACATCTGTGCCGGCTTTACACTCTCTGAAGTGTTTCTTTCCACACGTCAGGCAGATAGGAACACTAGGACTGGTGTACTGGACCTGCTTCTGTTGGAGATTTCACTGATTCTGATTGCGATTCCCTTTTCTCTTACTGGGGTTTTGCTGGCTCCCCTGTCCAAGTTTTGATCCCTAGTCACTTCGGCTTCCTTGGCTTTGTGGATTAGCACCGGGGCTCTGCTTGGTGGGTGCCTTTGCCTTTTCTCTCTATTTCTTCTTGTCTTCCCACATCTTAGCCCGTTCCTCTCTAGATTTGGCAATGTTATGCTCCGCACGTATTGCCCGGTTCACTAAATCTGATACTGTGGTTGGTGGATACTCCCCACTTTCCACAACAGTGGCTATATCTCCTCGGAGCATATTAACCATCCTCCTAACCTTTTCTTCCTATGTTGGAACCAACTGAGGACATAGTCGTGCCAACTGATTAAATCGCCGGCATGCTTCTACAACTGTCATGTCGCCCTGCTTAAAATTGTTGAACTCATTCTGCTGAGTCTTCAGGGCTTCTAAGTTGTAATACTTACGGTTAAATTCCCACAAGAATTCATCCCATAACATATGTCTCACATTCCTTCTAGCGCACACTGATTCCCACCAATAGCGGGCATCTTTCTTCAACACGAAAGCAGCGCACTGAATCTTCTCCCTGTCGGTGAGTTCCATAAACTCAAACACTGTCTGAATGGATGATAACCATTCCTCAGCTTCAACTGGATCCGCTGACCCATCAAACTCTGGAGGTGCCATTCTCTTAAACCTCACATACAATGGTTCCCGTGGAACCATTACTCAATGCCTCATCTCACCCCTTACTGGCTCTTGGGGTTCAACCCTCTCTGGGGGTTGCTCAAGTTGGGCGGCTTGCGCTGGCACAGCCTGTGGAGGGGGTGCTCCTCCAACCTGCTGACCCTGAATCAACTGGGTAAGCAATTCACGTAACTGTCTGCATTCCTCAACTTGGGATGTTATTTGCCTCCTGAGACCTGCTACTTCTTCAGCTAGGTCTGGTGCTGGAGGATTATGTTCTGCTTGTGTTCTCTTTGGATGTGTACGAACCATGTTGTTGTGTCTATATTAATCAAAAGAGCAACATCGTTAATCTAAGTGCAAAAAGAACTGCTTCTAGAAGTTCTTGACTGGCTATACTTTTAACTATCATTCATTCTCATAATGACTATCAAAACATACATTCTATATGTTATCTATTATGCATGTCCCATATCATGCATATCACATCATATACAAATCATCACAAAAGTTAAGGCTTTTAAGCCTTTCAGTCAATACTATTTACATAACCTTGCGTCATATTCAAATAAATAAAACGCTAAGTCCTAACTTAATCCTCATCATCTAAGTGTTCCTCAGGATCCTCCTCCAGATCCTCCTCAAGATCCTCCTCCGGATCCTCCTCAGGATCCTCTTCCGGATCCTCCTCGGGATCCTCCTCAGGGTCTTCCTCTGGATCCAACTGAGGGTTATCACTAGCTTCCTCACCAACGGTCCTAACGTAGGTCCATCTTTGCCAAACGGCTATAGGCTCGTCCGCTGCCTCTATCTCGAGTCTCGGTCGTTGTCGAGAGGTAGTGGCTTCCGTGTCATGTCTCCTGATACGGGTGTTAGAAAATGGGAAGTCTCGCCTAACCGCCGCTGGCCCTGTCCTCTCTTCTAGCATCTGGCGCTCACATTGCTTCGCCTCGGTGATAAACTGTGCGAGGGTCTGATCCGATCGCGAAACTAGCCGAAACTGGTACTCTTCCGTCAGACCTCTCCATAGGATTTGACACCGCTCCTCCTCACTTAGATTAAAAATCTGATTCGGAGCTAGTCCCTCTGTCAAGACTCTCGCTATATAGGCTACAACTGCTTCAACCGATCTCATACTAGCCCTCTCGGCTTATATGAGAAACTCTCGAGCTTAGGTGTAGGTTACAGCTACACTCACCTGGTTCTGTGTCTCTCTACTCAGTTGTGGCGCCGACTCTGATGGCATGACTTGGGAAAGAAACTGATGTTTCAACATGTGGCAAAACTCTTCCCATTGCATCTCTGATATCTCATCCTCATCTAAAGCTTGCCAAAAGATTAGGGCATTGTCGTCCAACAAACTAGCTACGAGCATAACCCACTCCTCTTGAGCTATATCATAAGCTCGCATCACGTACTCAACATGGTGCAGCCAATCCCTAATTCTAGTGGGATATGAGAGTCCATCATAGAAAGGTGGATTACAGGTGTAGAACCTGGCTGCGGCTCGACCTGTAGTCAAGACGACTCTCCTTGCTCGGTGTGCAGCCTCGGCCACCATGGGCTCTAGAGCCCTTAACTCCCGATCCACTAGCGGATGGCTATATCTAGCAGGAGTGGGTACCGACCTCTCTGTTTGTCAGAACCGTGAGGTTAGAAACGTTCCTACCTGTCCCCACAACGTATTCTCTCATGATGTGGGCACTAACCGGGATGATGGATGTGATCGATCCATTAGTACATGTTCTGTCTTGCCAAAAGAAATAAGCAATTTCAGTTTTAGTTCATAAACTAATTTACCTGGACTGTGCAGAAGCATAGGTGCGGGACTTATCATGGTTGGAATAGGAACGCCGCTCTGATACTAACTGTGACGACTCGCACCCTGGCAGTGCGGTCGCCATACCTTACACTACTACTAATAGGCTAAGTTATAGTCTAATCCATTATTCATTTCTAGACTATCGTCTCTTTAAATTATGTTCGTACACGGGTAATTTTTTTTCTTTACTTTAACCCTCGGGTTCTTAACATGTTATGTTGTTACACTAATAACATATCTTGCTATTACTTTAAGGATTCGGGTATAAAACTAGTCCCCGAAAATTTATCTTAACTTATTACAGTCCGTTGTTCTTTACTAAGACAATGGTTGTAATATCTTTTTCTTAAAACTGAATATACATACTAATGTTCTATGTTACATTAATTTGCAGCAGAATTTATTTTCTTAAGCGTGCGTAGTAGAGACCACTCTCGTGTGCCCATGACATTTCTGCTACCCTTGCCTCTGCATGTCCATCAAGCAAAACCACTATATGGTTGGCTGCTTACCTTTGTTACCTGCACACGAGTAAACTGATGAGCTAACGCTCAGCAAGTATAAACATGCATACATGATAAACTAGTAAAAATTACATTAAGAGTTATGATGCAAATATGCTCGTGTGAAACATGCTTTAAACTACTAGGATTCCCGCTTGCTGGAAGTTCTTTCTCGTTGCTTCGACTCTCGTGTCAAAACCTATTTCATGGAAATAGGTATAAATTTCCTATTCCAAATCACAATTCCTCATACTTAGATTCCTAAATCAATTTCAACTCATTTCTGAACCTTTTTCCCCTCTAGGCCGAATTCTAGCTCAAAAGGCAAATTACACCTATTCGTGTATCTCGGTTTCTGAATTGTAATCTATTCACTTCCGAGCTTTAAAACTGTTATTCATTCTCTAAAATTGGATTACTAACTCATTGCTTACTAACTAAATTTTAGGAAATTTCGGCAGAGTTTCACCTTATTTTTCTCGTTTCCTGAGTTTTCAATAACTCGTTCTACCCGGTACAGGTTCTATACTGCTTTTCTGGACTGTCGAGTACCCTGGGTCAAACTTCTCATGTTCAACCCACTTCTCTTGGGTATCTCATTAGTCAATTTCTTTTTCTGAAATTTTCATTTTAATTGATTCAGAATTACCCAAAACGCGTACCCTCGCGGTACTAGTTTTTGAGCAATTTCCCGCTTTAACTAACTCGGGAAAATCCTGTTTTAGGAACTTTTACTTTTTTCCTTATAATATTTCTGCACTTTTTCTAACTGGTTATTTGGTCACTTACCAGATATTTCAATTTTTCATAACTAAAATATACCCACTAAAATTTCTAACTTTTAACAAATATTTCACTATTCATAACTGATATTTATGAATTTTCTCTGTAAAAATATTTGTATTATAACTTTACACTTTTTGGAAAATTTTACCTCATACATAAAGTTTCTAGATAACATTTCCTTGATCAAGCTGAAATTCTACTACTTTTTGTTCCGGAGAGAATTTCAGTCAAATACCAGACTGTCCGGATTAGACCTAAAATTTTTTCGGTCGTTACATTCACCCCTCCTTAAGAAATTTTTGTCCCAAAAATCAGAACAAATTGGGGTACTTATGTCTGATTTCTTCCTCTACTTCTTAAGTGGCTTTTGCGACATGGTGGTTTTTCCACTGAACTTTAACCATTGGAATACTACGACTTCTGAGTTTCCTTTCCTCTCTGGCTAGAATCTGAACTGGTTGTTCCTCATAGGACAAATCTTCATGGACCTGGATAGGTTCATACTGTAACACGTGTGATGGATCCGAGATGTACTTCCGGAGCATTGCTACATGAAACACGCTGTGCACTGAAGCCAAATATGGCGACAGAGCTAGTCGGTAAGCTACCTTTCCTATTCTTTCAATGATCTCGAAAGGTCCTATGTACCATGGGCTCAACTTACCTTTCTTCCCAAAACGCATCACACCCTTCATTGGTGCGACTTTCAGGAATACGAGTCCCCTACAGAAAATTCCAAGGGTCTCCAGCGTTTATCTGCATAACTCTTCTGCCGGCTCTGAGCCGTCTCTAATCTTCTGCGAATATTTTGCACTGTGTCAATGACCTCTTGAACGAATTCTGTCTTGTGAAGCTGCTTTTCCCGAGTGTCATACCAATTAAACTCAGACTTCTCAAAATAATATGCATGGAAACCTAGGAAGATAACAATTTCTTTTGATTTGGGACTTACAGAGCAATCTATATAGACTCCTCTCAAAGTTGAATGGTAAATTCAAGTAGAATTAGAATTTATCTCTAATTAAATTAGTAATTGTCTTCTTTTTTTTATTTTTTTATTTTTTTTGCCCTATGAGATAAAATATAATCTTATATTGATTTTCTTTAAGATTTCAATCTTCTTGTCCTTATCTTCTTTTGAACTTGATTATGAATCTATCATGCTTCCACACATTATCTTCTTTTCAATTTTTAAATTCAACTCAACCTTAAACCCTAGAGGATAAACATAACTTGGGTTTTGCCATAAAATACCTAACAAGAACCAAAGTCAAGGGCATTTTTTTTTTCGTTTAATATTGATGTTTCAAGTTGTGTCTAATCAACCACAATATATCGCGTACGTCATTTGAAAAATTTTAAATATTTTTAAATTAATTATTTATGTGCTATTTTCTATTTGAGTCCATTATATAATGAGACATCATATGGTTAGTTAAACATTATGAGTGCGTTTAGATCTCGTTCTAAAATGATTTTATTTTTTGTATAAAAGTGGAAATGAAAACGTTTTCAATCTCAGACATAAATTATTTTTGAAAATGCGTTTAGTAGTTTTATCAAGAGATTATTTACACTAAACTAAAAAGTCATTTTAATTTCCGTTTTTTATCTTTAATTGTGTTAAACGCCGTTTTTCTTTCGTTTTCATTTTTCTTTCTCGAAAAACGTGAAAAATAAAAATAAAAATAACTCTAAACACAGCCCATGCAACTTTAAAATTGGACATAAAACATGAATCCAATAGTGAGAAATATTTCTGCTTTAGCTGCTTACTTAAGAGGTTAAGGTGCTTTCCGTTTCGGGCGATGAGTATATAAGGTGCGATTGATGGCCAACAATTTTGTCAACTTAAATAGTAAATTGCCCATTTGCGCATCCATTCCTTAAGGATGATACTACGTTATTCCATGTGCTACCTTATATCAAAGCTAATACTTCTCCAAGGCTTTGCTTATTGCCAAAGAGATGCAAATATACTATTCCTACAAAACAAGTCTCGTTGATCCTATAGCTAGGATTACCTCCCAAAACCATATAATTATCTTCTTGTCACTTCTATTTATCCAACGATTAATAAATTAGCAATCACCCAAATTATATTTCGCAAAACACCCAATTGCCAATATGGGCCAATCCCTTAAGAAATTTGCTCCAGGTACTATATATATATATATATATATATATATATGTATATATTTCTATCATGAATTGTATTATTGTATTGATCATTTACGTAGAGAGATTTTTAAGAATAAATCATCAATATTATCTTTTGCATTATTATCATTAATTCATGCAGGAAGTGAGGAGAATAAGATGAAGGACATTGTTCCCATAATAGAAAAACGCTACACTAAGCATTTTGGGAAGGGATCTTCTGAGCCTAACTTGGCTGATTTCTATGGAGCAGTATGCGAAACAGTCGAGTACTAAAATTTTACGCAGTTTCCTTGTTCACATTAATTGTTAGAAATTGTTACAATTTGGAAGAAATTTCTTTATTCCATGCCGCTACAAGAAACAAAAATAAAAATTAATTAATTAATTTGCTTGTTAATCCTATTTTGGCAGAGAAATCAACAAAACATTTGGTAACACACAATTCAAGGTACCGAGTGCTCGTGCGATCAGGGAGGCCTATCAAGTAAGCACTATATATATATATAGTTATTCATGTTTTGCCTCTAAATTCTTTCATTACGTTTCTGATTAATGGTTTATTAAATTTTGCTAAAATTCCTGTAAATACAAAACGTACTCGTTTCCTTCCAAGCTACTGACTCGAGATCTTGCTGATGTGTCACACGATATGAGTTTTAGGTGTATGTAGTCTTCTGAAGATCACTCGTCGATATCTTAGCCTTTATTTGGCTATATCAATGTAACCTACACGTTAAATATTTATTGATGTGAGTTGATCATCATTTTGTGGGAATATTCACGATAAGAATAACGCTAGCAACACCAACTTAAATCTTAATTTTGTGTACCAACTGATGTGGTATGTATTGAATTGTCATTTTTATATTGGTGGATGTTTAAAATATTATCACGTCAATTAATGATAAGTGATTACATCTACTAATAAAAATATGACAACTCATATGCCACATCAGTTGGTACACAAAAATTAAGACTTGAGTTAGTGTCCCTAGCATTACTCTTCACGATAATTATGTTAGGTTTTTCGTCAAATATATTGTCATGAGAAGAAAATTGACAGCTCAAATAAAGAAAAATCTTAATTTTTGGTGATTAACAGCGTAATTAATTAACGATAAATTTACATATGAGTCCACTTTGAAGCTTAGAATTCAAATGCGCCACCACAAAATTTAAATATATATATATATATATTCTCACTTAGGCTTGAGATCGTTGTCCTTTTTCTTTTGTCTTCAACTATTATTTACTCTTTAAACAGTTGTGTAAAAACTATATAGCTCAGTTAGAAAATGAATAAATAAAAGTTATGACCAACATGTTAGATGTCTATTAATGCCAGCTAATTGTGTGACATCATGTCACATCATGCATGTCAATTTTCTATCAAATATTATCACATGAAAATTGATAGACTATATGGAACGTTTTCCTATACAAACCATGTAAAAAATACATAACCATGAACAAAGACTAAAAATTTGTAACTGTTTATACATTTAAGCCTCTCTTTTTTACTGAGGTGACGTTTGGTTCATGGGTTCAAAACCATAGTTCATAATTCTGATTTTTAAATTTTAAATTTTTTGTGAGAAAAAAATACTATAGCATAACCTAAAACCGTGATCCTAAACTAAGCAGAACTTTTAAAACAAAGATCATCTAAATGTATGTTTCAAGCTGTATGGTGAGAGCCCCTCTTGAACCATAATCTAGAATTAGAAGTTTTCTATGTGTACAACTAGTTTTTAAATTCCTAGTTAGTCATTAATTTCTTAGAGAACTTTCTAATTTCATGATCGGAAAATTATGTCGTTCAATTCGGTAGACTCACCACGAACACAAGAAGGAACCGGTGACAAGGGAAGAATTTCAGAAGATCCTCCAAGAAATACTCATAACAGACTCAGGATTCACTGGACTTGGAGCCAAGGACACGCTCGTATACATCTTTGGTGTTCCTCTTGCTGCATTGTTTGTGAAGCAGAAACTGTTTCCGCGCGCAGTTCCTAATGAGGTTTTCATACCAGGAGTCACTTCTGCAACTGTCTTTGTTCTTGCCAAACTTAACAAGATTTGAAAAGAAAAAAAAAAGTGTTTGTTTTTTACGTTTGTTGTGTGTATTCTTATCGTCATAAATAATTGATATATGATTCTATGGCTGTCTTAAAAGGGGTAATTTGGAGGGAAAAAAAACTAATTCATATAATTAAAGATTTACCATAACGGATGGTAATATTTCTAGTACTTGGTACAAATCCTCCAAATACGTGATGTATTTTTTGTGGGATAGTGTGTGATTGTTTAAAAGATTGGTTTATTTCCACGTGATATTTGTTCGATTTGGGCCTGCTTTCTGAAAACATTAATAGTGTTATTAGAGTTATACAGATTCAACTCATTTGAGTTTTTACTAAAATTCCAACAAATCGATGAGCCGACTAAGGATCACTGGTATCCTATCGTGATACTTTGAAATCATCGGCCATCGATATATTAGCGTGATACGCTATGGTCTTCGGTCAGAGAACACCGATACCAATGGTGGCCTATCGTGTTAGCGCTGGTTTCCTCATGAGATACTTTAAAAATACCAAATATTCACAAAAATCACACACACACACACACACACACACACACACACACACACAAAAAAAAAAGAAGAAGAAAAACACAAAAATGATGATGATGAGGAGGTATTTTACTGCGCTGCCCGGTTAACTGGTAAGCCTAAAAAAAATACACAATACAATCATTAGTGCGTTGCATCTAAAAATCCTCGAAGCGCTACTCCTCCAAGTCCTTCAAAACCTCCCGGTGTGTACCAACGTCATAAGAGATAGCCTTACGGAAAAGAAAAAATGAGACAAATATTTACTCTTAATTTATTTATTTTTTAGTCAAATAACCCTATTAGTAAAAAGTGTATTAATAAAAAATTAAAGAGTAAAAATTTAGACCCATGGCTCGGCAATTTTCTATATGAAAAATAAAGTTTTTATACCATGCGAAATTACAGAGCTTCCTGACACAAATCTAAGTATACTCTAAAAAGAATAAACCATGTTGGGGCTACAATTTAATAAAATAGAAAAGATAGTCATACTAACACATTCTTTAATTTGATGAGCTCCACAAAAATATTTTGCGGTGTAAAAATAGTTAGTTAATAATTCTAATAATAGGGGCCTTGACTTAAGATACGCCTTGCCAATACTTTTCATTATTATTTACTAATATAATTATTTTTGTTATGGGTATTTTTAGTTGAAAAATCAAACAAGTTAGTTGGTCGACGAGATCCTATGTCTAATTGCATGAAAACTACTGAGAGCACAAATAGAAAAAGAAAAAGGAAAAAAAAAAGGACATTTTGATTTTTGAAGGCTCCGAATAATGAAAGCCAGAAACTCGCCACCCAAATGATGAACACCACGAAACGGTTGCTCTGGTTAAGAAAGCCACTCTTTGGTACCATCGCTCTTTTCGGTACTCTCTTCTCGAAAACAAAGGATCACAAAACAACCAACGAAACTTCCACAGACAAACACAGATTATCAGGAAGTGCGTAGAAAAACAAGAAGAAGAAGAAGAAAAATGAAATTTTGAAGCTAGCAAAAAAAAAAAAAAAAAAAGAAAGATAAACGACAACAATTTTTTTAATATCAAAACAATGAGCAAAGAAAGCAGTGGCAATGGCATGATAAAGGCATGGGAGGCGACGGTGAAGAGGACACAATTAGCGGCCAAACGACGAGCCAACACCATATTCGGAACGACAATGTCGTCGGCAGCCATAACCCCCGCCACCGGGAATAACAACGACGACGACAATGACGAGGAGTACAACGACAACGACAACGACAACATTAGCGCGGGAATGGCATACGAGGTGTACCAGGCGGAGAAAGTGCTTCCGAACGGGGACTACTACACGGGGCAATGGTCGGACAGCTTCCCGCACGGGCAGGGGAAGTACTTGTGGACGGACGGGTGCATGTACGTGGGGGAGTGGTTTAGGGGGAAGAGCATGGGGCGGGGCCGATTCAGCTGGCCGTCGGGGGCCACCTACGAGGGCGAATTCAAGAGCGGATACATGGACGGGACGGGGACGTACACGGGTCCCAATGGGGACACTTACAAAGGCCAATGGTTCATGAACTTGAAGCATGGCCATGGTCTTAAGAATTACTTCACTGGCGATGTGTATGATGGAGAATGGCGACGCGGGTTACAGGCAAGCATGAAAAGAAAATTCTGAGAAAAACATGATCACACAATTTCAATAATGCTTAGAATTAGACGAACTTTGAGAATCTCATCTCATAATTTAAATGGATTGAATTTGTGAAACATGAAGATCGATTATGACACATTCATTTTGATAAAAATGAGTCATTTGTACTAAATTTTTGGATACCTATATATTTCTATTGATATCGATATTTTCATAATTCTTGACGTGTCACAGGAGGGTCAAGGGAGATACCAATGGAGAGTCGGAAACTGCTACATGGGAGAATGGAAGAACGGCGAGATTTGTGGGAAAGGGGTGTTAATATGGAGGAACGGTAAACGTTATGATGGTTATTGGGAAGAGGGCGTTCCGAAAGGGAACGGGACGTTCAAGTGGCCAGACGGGAGTTTCTACGTGGGGAACTGGAGTAAGGACGCCAGAGAGCGAAACGGGACTTACTACCCATCTGGGTCGTCTCCGGATGGGAATCTGGAGTGGGACCCACAGGAGGTGTATGACCATGATTTGAGTGAGTGTAGAGTTTGTCCGGGTGAGAAGGTGTCCATTATGCCTTCCCAAAAGAAGCTGGCTGTTTGGAGATCTTCCAAGGGAGGCGATGGCGGGGGTGGAGAGAGGCCGAGGAGGTTCTCAGTGGATGGACGGCTCAGCGCAGCGGGGGAGCGGCCGTTTGATAGGATGAAGCTGTGGGGTGGTGGCGGGGACGAGTATAGGCTTGAGGGTTTGGTGGGGTTAAAAGGCGGTGACGATGGGAGTTGTGGTGTAAAGAGGCAAGGGGAGACCATTTGTAAAGGGCATAAGAATTATGAGCTCATGCTAAATTTGCAGCTTGGAATAAGGTGTTTTTCATACTATATAATTACACTTATAGTGGGCTCATCTTTATGATATTATATTAAAATCAGGCTCTTTGCTCTGTTTTCATTTTTTCGGACCATGTTTTTTGTTTTCCTTATTTTAGTAGTTTTGATGCATATTGGTATAGAACAAATTGGACTAAAGAAAGCCATTGCACTTATGTCTGGTTTTTAATGCAACATGAAAGTTGTTTCTATTGGCAAATGATTTGGGTCCTCTGTACATTTCTTTTTTTCTTTTTTTCTTTTTCCATTCCCTTTGTTTTACTTATTTTGCACCATAGTTGGTGCTTATATGTATGAAAATCATAAAAATCAAATTGAACTTAAGAAAAGCTTTGTACTAATAAACTTTTTGCTTAACAAGAAAGTCACTTTTATTAACAAGTAATCTACTTGTTAACCTAATTTTACCAAAAAGAAACCAATTAGTCTGAATTTTATATCAACTCCTACACAACCCTGTTTTTCTGGTGCTTCCAAGGATAAATTTCATGCATTTACACATGGATATTAAATTTATGTAGATCTTTGTCTACTCATTATCAGCATGTGATTGTGGGGTGATGAATTGCATACAGGCATGCTGTTGGAAGACCAGCTCCGACTGCATCCGTTGATCTTAAGCCGTCGGCTTTCGACCCGAAGGAAAAACTATGGACGAGATTTCCCCCAGAAGGAACTAAATATACTCCTCCACACCAATCCAGTGAATTTAAATGGAAAGATTACTGTCCATTAGTTTTCAGGTCAGGCCTTTTCAGTTTTATGCATCTTGATTCCTTCCACTTTCTTAATGCACATAAGAAGTTGGTTTTCAGTTTTCATTGTCTTTTCACTCCTTTGTTTTTTAGGACTCTTTAAGTAAAATTTTAAGTTATGGCAGAGATGTACATTGTGATTACCCACTGCCATCAAATTTTGAAAATCCATGCACCATTTTATGACTATGAACCAAAATTGTAAAAAGAATTGTCTAGGATTAATTGGAAAAGAGAAAATTATTTACCAAACTGACACAATCCAAAGAGTACAGAAACTAAAAGCTCCAAAAATTCTTTTTTTTTTTTTTTTTTGTTTCTCAGTGCAGATAAAAAGAGGACTTGTGAAGAGATTTTCATACAATTTATTTCTAATTGGAAGATGTTTAACGTTAAAACTTGATCTTTGTCAGGACATTAAGAAAGCTGTTCAAAGTAGACCCTGCTGATTACATGATATCTATATGCGGAAACGACGCGCTCCGAGAGCTATCTTCTCCCGGAAAAAGTGGTAGTTTCTTTTACTTGACAAATGATGACCGTTACATGATCAAGACCATAAAGAAATCAGAAGTAAAAGTGAGTTTTTTGTGTGTGCTTTTTATGTTCTTATGCACTCTGGTTAATTATAGCTAAACTAGTTATCTTGGTTTCATTACAAAGGTGCTTTTAAGGATGCTTTCAGCCTATTACAACCATGTTCGAGCCTTCGAGAATACTCTAGTGACCAAATTTTATGGTCTACATTGTGTAAAATTAATGGGGCAACCAATTCAGAAGAAGGTAGAGAAAAGAAAAATGCATGTTTTTTCAAGAAATGATTAGAAGGTTGTTATTTCTTGTGTCCATAGCAATGTGGCAAATAATTTATCTGATCAGAATTGTATTATCAAGGTACGATTCATCATCATGGGGAACCTCTTCTGTACCGAATACACGATTCATAGACGTTTCGACTTGAAAGGGTCAGTCTTGGGCCGTACAACAGATAAACCTGAGACAGAGATTGATGAAACCACAATCCTTAAGGACCTTGATCTTAACTTCATGTTCCGGCTTCAGAAGTCATGGTTTCAGGAGTTTTGCAGGTGAGAATGTGAAGACAAAGCTCCCAGAGTCTCCTCGTGGTGCAACCAGTCAAATTTGGTCATATCATACAACAGTTTTTCATAGTATAAGCCATAAGGGTTGTTCTAATTTAAACTAATTTATAAAAAGTAAAAAAGTATTTTTAATTTGACTCATTCAAAATCAGTGTTTGATTTGAATAGTTTTGATTTAAAGTTTAAACTCTGATGTGATGTTTTAAATCAGAATCACCTCTTATTCTAAAACCATTTCCTTAGTTTTGGGTAGTTTAAACCCCTGATTCTGGTTCTGATTTCAGAACCATGATTTGGATTCAAAATTATGAATTATGGTTCTTGTTCTAAAATCAAAACTAGAATCATCCTGATTTGAATTTTCATACCAAACGAAGCCTAAATGATGGTCTGTGGGAATCTAGGCGGCTGAAATTTCTTATTGTTGGGTCACACTTGATCAAAGTAGCTCAAATTTTAATGGTCTAGATTAATTTGTTCGATAAAAAAAAAAAAAAAAAAGGACCTGTTAGAACTATAGTTATGGCTCAACTCCACATATTTTTTGAAATTTTCTAGTGCTTTATTCTCCCTCCCAACTCCTAGGTATCATATTTTAGTCTTTTAGTACCAATTTTGCCTGCCTTGGTTCTCACTTTTTTATCTTCTCTTGCAGGCAAATTGATAGAGACTGTGAGTTTCTTGAACAGGAGAGGATTATGGATTATAGCCTTTTGGTTGGTCTTCATTTCAGAAATACATCTGCTGCTGGGAATCTGATTCCTTCTGGAGCTAGAACCCCCAATGGTTATTACATAAATTTTTTTTTTATCCACTTATATAAATTTGTGAACTTTTTGGTTATTATATAAATTTGTGCTATTTTTTTAACTTCTTGCAGGTGATGATAATGATGGAGCTCCCCAACTTTCAAGAGAAGACATGGATCAGCTTCTTCTAGATCCATCCAGGTAAAATTTCTACATAGGACTATAGGGCTATGTTTGGAACCTAGATTTTAGGAGGGAAAATAATATGAAAGAGAGTTCAAAAAAAAAAAGGAAGGAAATAAAGATAGATGTTTTAAGAAAATAAAATACAGGATTTACAATTTGGGCGCGTTTAGAACTCATTCTAAAATGATTTTATTTTTTGTATAAAAATGAAAATGAAAACGTTTTCAATCTCAAACATAAATCATTTTTGAAAATGCGTTTGGTAGTTTTATCAAGAGATTATTTTTAGTGTAAAAAAAAAAAAAAACTCATTAATGTCTCTCTCTCTCTGCTCGAGAGAGGAGAAAATAAAAACAAAAAATGAAAAACGACTAAAAGTCGTTTTTCATTTCTCTCTCATTTTACACTAAACTAAAAAATCGTTTTCATTCCGTTTTTTGTCTTTATTGTGCCAAACGCCGTTTTAGAAACATTTTTATTTTTTCTTTCTCAAAAAATGTGAAAAATAAAAATAGGATCAATTCCAAACACGGCCTTTTAAGTTTTCTCACTTTTTTCTTGATTTTTTTCCTTTTCCCATCCCTTACGTCGGTTCCAAACATAGGAAAATATTAATCCCTCTTTTTTTTTTTTCTTTTCCTCCGTAAAATTTGGGTTCCAAATAGGCCCCAAGTATTTGTGTGAAAAAACTTATCACTTTGGTTTGAAAGTGGGCTGCAAACGTTAGGGTAATAAGTCATCTGGAGAAGATAATGATCTTTTTGAAGATTCATGGCCTCAAATAAAAGAAAAATGGTTTTGCTACAATTTTTGTGTGGTGGATTGCAGGTGGGCTAGCATTAAATTGGGGCTGAACATGCCAGCAAGGGTTGAAAAGACAAAAAGAAGAACTGACTGCGAACTTCAGCTTATAATAGAACCAAGCGGGGAATGTTATGAAGTCATAATGTTCTTCGGTATTATAGACATTCTTCAGGACTATGACATTAGCAAGAAGCTTGAACACGCCTACAAGTCCATTCAATATGATCCCACTTCCATCTCAGCCGTCGATCCCAAGCAGTACTCGAAGCGCTTTCGGGATTTCATACTCAAAATATTTGCTGAAGACACTTGAACAAGCCATCAAAATTGGATTTAAAACTTGATTAGTTTTTTTTTTTTTTTTTTTTTTTTTTTTTTTTTTTTTTTTTTTGGCCTTGAGTACCATTATTTCCTAATTCCCTATATATTAATGTACTGCTAAATATATGTTAGCTAACTATACGTTACTCTGCAGTGAGCTCTAGAAAATTTTCTGTGATTAGGGTCATTGCTAGTGTAATTCAATTGTAAAAACTGCACCCATTGTTTTGGCTAAGAGATAAGGATATCTCTGGGGGGGTTTCTCAAGTGTATATTGAATAAATTTTGTATTTATGGTTTCTTTGTACATTATTCCTTTCCAGTTTTTTTTTTAGGAATACTGTTGAATAAGCTAAGAAGTCAATATTTCTCGAATGTGTGAATTTCGTATTGCTAGTTGTTTTTGCAGTGCCTTTTCTTTATTGCGTGAATCATTAATTCTTTTTTTATAATTTATACATGTGAAGCAGTGATATTTAGCTAGTATATTCAACAAATTGGCCATTGGGGAATATAAAATTAGGGAAAGTGAACATATTTTTTGGGAAAACATTCTTTATTAAAAAAATTCCCATTTTAAGAATATTATTGTTTTTCATTATACCTTATCTTTTATTTTGGACTTTTCTTTTTCAAAAAATATTACCATTTTATATGATGATATAATTATTATTTGACTTTCTCTTTTATGAATACAAATTTATAACTGCGATCTTTTATAATTTTGAATAAAAAATTATTTTCTTGTTTATTTAGTGATATTTCTTTATTTAATCTATTTTTATTGAAATCTATGTATTCCATTAAATAAGGATAAAAATGTTTTTATACATACATTTTGAGTCATTATTATGATTAAAATAATAAGTTGGCAGTTTTAAAATCAAGGACCATTTCAAAACAAAAGTTTTAAAATCAAGGAGCTTATGTGGACGTTATTGTAAATAAACTCTTTTATGAGAGACAGCAAAGATGGCAGAGAATCCAGGCCCAATCTGTGCGCTGGGTTTGCATGGGCCGATGAGGCCCAGTACGAACACAAACCCACGAAAGCAGAAACCCCAAGGCCGGGAATTATAAGAGGCAACCTAGGGTTTCACTCGCACAGCCTCCTCTCTCCACCATTTTCACGCCGAACAACTTCTCATCTGAAGAAGAAGGCCAAACTCCAAAGCTCTCTCCAATGGCGGCAAAGGCGAGAAACCCGAGGAAGACCAGAAACCCCGACCTGATCAAGGGCGTCGGAAAATACTCGAGGTCCCAGATGTACCACAAGCGCGGTCTCTGGGCTATCAAGGCCAAAAACGGCGGCGTTTTCCCTCGCCACGACCCCAAGCCCGCCATCGACTCTCCGCTGCAGAAGCCTCCCAAGTTCTACCCCGCTGACGACGTCAAGAAGCCACTCGTCAACAAGCGCAAGCCCAAGCCTACCAAGCTCAGGTTCATTTCTCTCTCTCTCTCTCTCTCTCTCTGTGTATTTCATTTTTGTAGTTTGTTTTTTGTTGATTGTATTTTTGTTGTGTAAACTTTAGGGCAAGCATTACGCTGGGAACTGTGCTGATTATCTTGGCTGGGAGGTTTAAGGGAAAGCGAGTCGTCTTCCTCAAGCAGCTCTCTTCTGGTCTTCTTTTGGTTACTGGTCAGTCTTCTCTTTTCTCTGTTTTTCTGAATTTTCTTTTCTTTTTTTGGTTTGTTTTTAGGAAGATTGCAACATCTCCTGAGTGGTAATGAATTTGTATGTCTTGATTCATTCGTTAGAGGTGAAATTTTTCTTGTTCTTTTACTATTATTGACGACTGATTTTGTTTTTCATTATTTAATTTTCTTTATGTTTGAATTTTTGTAAATTTTTTTGACTAATCGTTGCCTTTTCTCACCTAGATAATTTGGACTTTCATTGGATAAAACCCTGTCATAATTTTGTTCTGAATTCATCGAAGCTGGTTCCAATTGCCTGATACTACTGATTTAGATCTCAGGAATTGCCTTAAAAGAAACCTGATTAATTCCAGAATTCCAGAAATGGATATGGAATTATGGATTTTTGAATTTCGACAAGCCGTCATTTTACTTGCAATTTTAATTTAACCCCATTTCTAGGAGGGTTATAATGCGTTTGGGGTAAAGCTGATTGACTGAATATGAATCCCAGATATATATATATATATATACTTGAGGGAAAATCTGGAAAATGCATAATTGAGTTGTTTTCTGTTACTTGAATGATGGAAAATAAACTTGAGCTTCATATTCTTGTAGAGCTAATGGCTTTAGGATGTTGCTTTTATTATCATTTTATTAAGCTTTTTGGTTGATGAAAGCGGTTTTAATTATTGAAAGAAGTGCAACATTTTGTTCTATGTTAATTTTCTTCTGGCATTAAAAAGAATCAATCATATTGAAGACCTCATTTTGAGACTTGTTTTCTTGTGTTTCTTTCTTATTTTATTCTAGTAAAGCATACTTAGCAATTAGCATATACACTTTATATCTTTCGATATTGGGTTTTGCTTGATTTGTTATTCTCTTCTGTTACAGGACCATTCAAGATCAACGGGGTTCCATTGAGACGTGTGAACCAGTCTTATGTGATTGGAACTTCCACCAAGGTTGATATTTCTGGAGTGAATGTGGAGAAGTTTGATGACAAATATTTTGCAAAGCAATCCGGAAGGAAGAAGAAGAAGGGTGAGGGAGAATTTTTTGAGACTGAGAAGGAGGTTAGTATTGCCATTAATTGTTTGCTTGTGTATATCCTTTTTATCAGTTTATAGTCCTCTTTTCTTTTAGCACCTTTTGGTTTTTCAGAATGTGGTATACGTAGATATTACAAAGTTGTGATTCGACCATTCTTATTATTGTTATTATTAGTGTGTGTTTTCTTTTAATGTTTTGTTTTTCCTTTGAAAATTTGCAGGAGAAGAATCAGCTTCCGCAAGAAAAGAAAGATAATCAGAAGTCTGTGGACACCCCATTGATAAAGTCCATTGAGGCTGTCCCGGAACTGAAGGCATACCTCGGAGCAAGATTCTCTCTTAAGGCAGGCATGAAACCTCATGAGTTGGTTTTTTAAAGGCGGGTGTTTCAGTTGTTACTCTTTTAGGATAATTTTGTCTTGTTTTTGTTTGATTTAAGATCATTGACTTTTATGTATCTTTCATATCACTGGCAGAGCTATAATTTTGTATTAAGCAGTTTGCATTATGGAGAGTTTTTCTTATTGCCATTCGATTGGTTGGAGTTCTAGTCTGCTAGAAAACCAGAAAAACTGGATCATTTAATAGATTTCACCCTCAAATTGCCAAACAATTGTTCGCTGGTTTGTGTGAATTTCTTATAAAAAATGAAAATATGAGGGAGGGATGGATCAGACTGAGTGTGATTTCGGTGTTTTGTAAACACCATACAGCGCAATAACGAATGTTGGCTTAGTTTAGTTTGGTAGAGATTTTTGGAGGCCAAAATCTTTTTTTTTTCAGTTGAAGCTATTTAATGTGTTTGGTAAACACTTTAAAAACAGATTTTTAGAGAATCCATAAGTAATTTTAGGCTGAAATCAGAAGCAGTTCACTTGTTGCTCCTGATTGTAGATTGTGCGGGAATTTATCTGTCTTCATTAATGAAACTTTAGTTATTCTCAAAATAACCCTCAAACTTAAGCCTCTTCTCCCCATCTCTCCTTTCCAAGGCTTCTTTCTGCTCCTTCGCCATCTCTCCTCTCTGAAACCGAAGCCTCCTCTCAGCCTTAGCCAAAACTCTCTCCCTCTGTTTATCTTTCTTCTCTCTCTCGGATTACTCTCCGTTTGTGACTAGTTTCTCATGCGATTGTCAGCAACGGAGTCCCCAAAATCTCTATTCTCTCGGTGTTGGTGGTTTTGCTCGTGTTAGGGTTTCCAGATTTCGTCGCTGACTAAGACCGGATCTGGTTGGAGCTCACCATCTCTGCATCTCTAAGTACTCGATTGAGCTTTTTTTTTAATGTCGATTTGGTATCTAGCTTGATGAATTTTTTATACAATTTTTTTTCTCGGCTCTGTAAACCGTAAACTCTTTGTTTATCCTCTGAATGTCGATTTGGTCAAGGGATTTTTTTTCTCTGAATGTCGATTGGTCGATTAATAACACCCAATAATCCCATTTACTTATTTCCCATGTCATATTCTAAAATCAACAAAAATTAATTAACAATATTTTTTGTTTAAACAACTTTAGTGCAGAAAGATGATGTTAACAAATATCAAGTGGTTGCTCTTAAGATTAGGAGTAAAATGACGGTTCAAACAATCCTAACCTGATGTCTGATACAATTGTTTCAGCCCATTGCTTGAAAGACTACAGTTTTCATTTGTAATTATAGTAGGATTAAACTCATTGTTCATAAAGCACTGCACAAGACAATAGGGCAGAAGGATCCTCTAATAACATCCAAGTGATTGAATGTGCATGAGAAAAATGAACATACATGTCGCAAATACAGAGTCGCAGAGTATTGAGTCAGATTCAGACCGTCATTAGAAGACTGCTTATCTAATTTTTTTCTGAGTGCTGACACAAGTCCTTCAAAGACCTTGTAAAATCACTTTGGTTAGCATATCTGGCACACTCCACAAAAAATTTTTCTTAGGCTCCTCTTCTATAAATAATTAGTTATCTCCAAAAATGTAGTTCTAGCCAAAAATTTACTCACTCCGAATGTTAGGTAGCAATTTGTTCCGGTCCTTATATTTCACGTTTTATACAATACAGTGGTCCAAAGCTCTTTGTAGGAAAAGGTCAAGTTTACTCTGATTGTGTTATAGCCACTATCCCTTATATGATAATATTTCTCATGCAGGTTAAATGTTAGAGAACATTCAACTTTTAAATAAACCTAAAACCAAATTGTAGGAAAAGGTAGCAATTTGTTTCGGTCCTTAAAACCAAATTGTTTGCCCATCTGCAAGACCACAATTAACCAAAACTTTAGAGTCGTCATGCAAAAATAACCCCAAACTAGAACACCCTTTTGTGAATGTAAAACCTAGGTGACGCTATAGTTTAGAGTTTGATTTGTGTTCTAGAGGGAGGAATTTTGTTGAACAAAGCCGAGATCAGAATACCCTTTTGTATTTAGAGTTTAGGATGTATTTATGTCGCTATGTAATGATTTGTAATGTAACTACGGATTACATGGATCAAGAAATATGTCCACGTTTGAAATAGACGAAATGTTTTTATTCATTTTAGGTCAGCGTGCGAGAAATCGTTCAACACAAGAACAATTTCAACACTCTGGTGAAACAGTTAGTAGATATTTTGAGTACGTTCTAGACATTGTCTGTCGTATGAGTATGGATGTTATAAAGCCTGATGATCCAGAGTTTAGTGGAGTGCCTCACGAGATATTAATGGATTGTATATATATGCCACATTTTAAGGTATTCTCTTCATTAATTATATGCTTCCGTCCTTATTTAAAGTATTCATTTTAAACATAGAACTCTCTTCTTTTTAGAACTGTATTGGTGCAATAGATGGCGTACACGTTCCAACTACAATATCACCAGAAGATCAAGTCCCATATATTGGTAGAAAGCGTGTGCCAACCCAAAATGTGATGGTTGCTTGTGATTTCAATATGAAATTTGCATATGCATATGCAGGTTGGGAAGGTATGCTCATGATACAAGAATATTCTTATCAGCACTACGTCATATAAATTTGAACTTCCCAACACCACCAGAAAGTTAAAACCTCTTCTATATTCATGAGAACTCTGTTTTATAAAGTCTTTGTATTTTTATTTCAATAGGTAAATATTATTTAGTTGACGCGGGTTATCTACAATTAAAATGATTTCTTGGACCTTATAGAGGAGAACGATACCAGTTAGAACAATTTCGAATGAGTCGTCGACCAACTAGCTATAAAGAGGTATTTAACCAAGCACATTCTTCTCTTCGAAGTGTCATTGAACGCACATTTGGTGTCTGGAAGAAAAAATGGAAAATTTTGAAAGACATGCAAAATTATTCATTTGCAAAGCAAGTGAAAATAGTTATGGCTACAATGGTGCTCCATAACTACATTAGGAAACATGATAAGCGTGATCTACATTTTCAAAGGGTCGAGGATAATCCAAATGATTTCGTTTATGAAGAGAATCAACCAGATGACAATAATATAGAAGAGAATCAAGCTTTACTATCACTGAAAATGGATGAAGTACGAGATCAAATTGCAGCAAGTTTAATGAATACGACTTAATTCTTTTCATTTGAGTTAAGTTTGTAGGTATATACGTGTGTATTTGTAGGACTTAAGCTTGTATTTGTAGGTATATACATGTTTGTAGGCATATACGTGGTGTGTGTGTGTGTGTATGGATATATATGTTTGCAAGAACTATTCCTTTCATTTGCTCTTTTTCCTTGTGTATGGACATCAATGTGTGAATTTGCTCATTTACGTGTGTGTGTGTGTGTAGACATCAATGTGTGAATTTGCTCATTTACGTGTGTGTGTGTGTGTATGGACATCAATGTGTGAAGTTGCTCATTTACTTGTGTGTGTAGATATCAATATGTTTGAAATATTCTTTATTTGTGGTCCTATAATTAATTATCATTTAACTTAGCCCGTTTCTTGGCATGAAATTTCTCAACAAATTTATCATATTTTCTTGCAAATTTTTGAGAACCCCACCAAAATTGATAATTATAGTATTTAGTTGCATTATCAAGATTACAACTGTCCTTGCCAAGCTTTACAAGAGAGAGAGAGCACAAAACAATTCCACAACTCAAAGTTGAAGACCACAGACAAGGCATTAAGGCCAAACTTGTTTATGTAACTTGGTCATTTGACGATCAAACTTTTAACTTATTTATGGAATGTATATTTTTGTTCAACAAATTGATTACTCACTAATGATCCTTTTAGTTGTAATTATATTGTGAATGAAGAAATGAAGAAATGAAAAAAAAATAATAATAATAATAATAATAATTAATTATCATAAATCTATTGTTAAAAAACTCAAAATCATAGCATTATGTTTTTTTTTTTTAAGTCAAACAAGTATTTCTAAATACCAAAAACAATTATATATATTTAAGTTTCATACCATGTTTAATTTGGTCATTTTACATACCCACAACAATTCAACCTCAAAATTTACCAAACGCTATTACACTGATTTTAAAACTAACACAGCTACTATAATTACAGTTTACCAAACACTCAGCTGCTTCTTATAACAGCTACTACTTCCTTTAGTACAGCTAAAAACAATTTTTCTAAAATCCACAGCACTACCAAACTAAGCCCTTTTGCTTGTGACCCCAGTGGCTTCTATCGCCAAAAGTGATTGCTCATATATAAGAACCTCTTTACCTCAAAAGAAAACGCATCTTATGCACAATTTATAAGCAAATGACCCACTGACAAGCGTCACGCTTCCATAATAAATAGAACAAAAAAACTAAAAACAGGTTGACATTTGATATTTAGGGAGAAAGGTGCTGACCATATTTGCTTCACTTGTAGCCAGAGTCTAGAGCGCAAAAAACCACTTTCTAGTTTAAAAGCTCGGAGAACTACCAAATCAGAATTATAGATGGCTCAACACTAGTTTTTGGAGGAATGTCTTTATTTCTTTGTATCAGCTTATCAGCAAAATGCAATGAAAGCTAAATTTTTATGCACTTAGACAATGATTCTACCAAGTTTTGGTGACCATACAAAATCTGGCAATCTTTTCTAGGAATATTTTTCTTATATAAGTTACTGTCCAATTAGGGACAAATTCTATCCATAAACTCACTAGTTGTTCAAAGATGAGATAATTACTGCTTTTAGTGGTCCTATATGACCTTCTAAACGGAGTTCCTTTCAGGATAATTTCCTAACAATCTATTGACACTCTTTTTCCTTCCTGCTTAAACGAGCAGCTCTTAACTCATAAAGCCTCCAGGCATGGTAGGTGGGACTTGCGACGAAGCTTGTCCCTGTGAAACCAACTGTGACCGACCCGGACCTTGAACATAAGCTTGACCCATTCCTGTACCTACCATCTGTTGTTGCGGTGGAATTTGTTGTTGCTGCATTTGCTGCAGCTGTTGCAGTTGAGGAAGCTGTTGCTGCTGCGTTTGAAGTCCTGAGAGCTGATTCTGTTGTTGTTGCAGCTGCGGAAGTGGTTGCTGTTGTTGCAATTGTGACATTTGTTGCTGCTGTTGCAATGGCGGAAGTTGTTGCGGTTGTTGTAATTGCGGCATTTGCTGCTGCTGTTGCAGTTGGGGAAGCTGCTGCTGCTGCTGTTGTAATTGCGGCATCTGTTGTGGTTGTAGTTGGGGAAGCTGCTGCTGCTGTTGTAGTTGAGGAAGCTGCTGCTGTTGTTGCAGTTGAGGAAGTTGCTGCTGTTGTTGAAGTTGAGGAAGCTGTTGTTGAAGTTGAGGAAGCTGTTGTTGTTGCTGCAACTGGGGATGTTGTTGTAGCTGAGGATGTTGTTGTTGTTGTTGCATTTGTTGCTGTTGCTGCATCTGTTGCTGTTGTTGCTGCTGCTGAGATATTTGTGGCTTAAAAACGACCATGTCCTGGTTACACAAAGATCCCTTAGGATACTGGTAGAATCTGACAGAAATACTAGAGCATGAAATGTGTAATATTTAAGGAACTTTTTCCTGGCCCAAGGTTTAATTAATGATAATTTTGATGATAACAAACAATTGCAAAGAATTAATCTTGAATTTTTATAAGCAAAATTAACAATTATGATCAACTCAAGATTTGAAAGAAAAAGATTGAAGATGGATAAAGAGCTTGAAGTTTGAAGATTCACAGGACTAGTCTACTAGGTTATCTTAGTCTTGTATTGCTTGAGTGAGCGTTCAATTCTTGTTTCAATGGTTTTGACTCGACACGCACACTTTAAAGATTCACATTTTACAAAATTGCAAAAAAATCTATTCATAGCGATTTTTTAAAGTAGAGAGAAGTATTTTTTGAGACATAAACGTGTACTCAATCAAGATATTGAGAATAAATTTTCTTTGTATCAAGATCAAGTTGATAGGAAATGAAAAACAAGACAAATTTTTGCAGTGGATCAGCAATAGAGAGATAATTCTTCACTGCACATTTTCAGTAGACTTGTTCGAGGGTTTTAAGCATTTCTGGTCAACCCATGAGAAGGTCCAGTGGATCGGTATAATTTAAACTGGATATATTTTTTTCCCCGTATATTAGTGTTTTTGAGGTTTAAAATTGTCAAATAACTAATGCAAAAGATCTCAACTTGTCAAAAACATTCTCATACTTTTTCAAAGCAAAATGGCATTTACTACTGCTTAGAAAGAGCATTGATTACAAAAACACTCTTGAGCTAACCTTGTGGCAAGCACTTCATTGAGTGTTCACATATCTCCTAGCTTGAAAACTCGTATCAAAACATTACTAGGAGAGATTCCTGAATGAAGCAAACTTTCTAAACAAAAATCAAGAGTAAAGGTTGCCAATCCCTAAGTTAATTTGGTGTGGAAAGGATAGCTGACATCCAAATTGAAACTTGACAATCGTTGAAGGTGCGGTGAACCTCGGGTAGAGAAGTCACCGATTGTACTTGGAGATATTGTGCCAAAAAGATTATCAAGAAAGTGGAATTGGTCAAACTCAAATTGCTTGGTAACAGTGGATGTAGGCTTATCGCCAAACCACTATAAATCTCGTTTAAAATTTCTTCTCTCCTTACTCTTTTTGTTCATTGCAAATGTTCAGTTGATTTGTGAAGATAGCTCTACAGTGCATAATTGGTTGATAATCCTTTTTGTTGAGTTTTGCATAATGTGTATTATGATATTGATTCTTGAGATTGAATATTAGTGGTAAGCTTTTCTAATAATTATAAAACTTTTAAAATATTTTTAAAATCCAATTCACCCACTTTTGGGTAGTCATTTTGGGCTAACACCTTCAAAATCAAAAGCGACATGTACATGTTGAAAACAATTTAACTTGTTACCAACTGGATAGCTATGAAATAAAATGTTACTGTAATTTTGCTGGCCACTTTTGATATTGAAGAAACCTTGAAAAGTTTTATAGTGGATGTAAAAGAATTGGAATCCATTTAGACTTGGAATTTATCGACCTGTTTGGAAGTGCTTTTGAAATGGTTTTGTTTTGGGTCTGAGAAAGGAAATAAGAAATTTTTTGGGAATAGTGCTAAGTAATTTCTAAATTAAGTTCGGTTATTTAAGAGATTGTTTTTAAGTATGAGAAAAGGTGAAACTGTGTTTGGTTATTTAATTGATACATTAGGTAATTAATTAGTAAAAATAATTAGGATATTAGTAATTAATATATTAGTAATATGCTAATAATTGTAAGTATCTTTAATTACCAATTATTAGTAAGTAATAGCTAATTAGTAGGACTAACAATAATTATTATAATAACAATTAATTAGTATTTAGTAAATAATTGTATATTAGTAAATCATTTAGTTTATTAATTAATAGCTACGGTTAATTAATTCAATAGTTAAGGCAAACTTTAGTTCAATCCATTCTTGCAAGTATGCCAATATATTATATGTCCCTTTTCAAGATGCCTGGGTCGGTAGTTTAACTGTTGGAGAGGGTTATGCAGTCTTTTCTTTGGGACAACCAGGAGGGTGGTAAATTGAAGAGCTTGGTAGCTTGGGACACCATTACAAGGAGTAAGAAAAATGGAGGTTGTGTAGGTTTCCTTTGGAACAAAATTCATCATGGGCTAGAGTCACACGAAGTATGGGTTGCAACCTAATGGCTGGGATTTGAACGTTGTGACTAGAGGATCCTTTAGAAATCCTTGGAAATTTATCTCTCAGGAGCTGAATTCTGATAGACTCTAGATCGAATTGGCAACAATTAAGACTAATCGGAGACAAATTTGTCACCGGAAAGCTTGAATTACTAACAATAGCAGAAATTCAGTTACAGATTGGGTATGGGGATTTTCGAGAGATCCTGTGCTCTCCCTAACTAACTTCTCTCGGAAGCTTTACAAGAAAAACAGAATGAAATGTCTAATTCTATCTCCAACCTATTCATACACAAGTCTAACTAACTTCTACCTCCCTTGCTGACTCAGACTCCGACTCCGACTCAGCCCCCCTCTTTTCCTCCTCCTTCTTTCCATCAAACAAATTCTTACGCTTCCTTCTAGCATAAGTGAAGCGCACAGGGGGCTTATCATTACTCCCGCCCCAAAGACGCACCTTGTCCTCAAGGTGGAAATGAGGAAACTGGTCATTCATGACATCAAATGATTCCCAAGTGGCGTCATGCTCCGGCAGATTCTCCCAACGAATCAGCACCTCTAAGTCAGTGCGCCCGCCATGAAGCCGTTGACGCACTCCAAGCAAAACCGCTGGGGCAACCAGGAGCTCCAGATCCCTAAATAACTACGGGGGCAGCTGTGAAACGGCCTGATCCTGTCCCACGGCCCGGTGTAATTGAGAGACATGAAACACCAGAGGTATAGCCGCATCCGCCGGCAACTCAAGTCGGTAAGCCACTGGACCAACACGCTTAGTAACCTCATAAGGTTCGTAAAAACGTGGGCTTAACTTTTCATTGCGTCGACGGGCTAACGAGACTTGCCGATACGGTCGCAACTTGAGATACACCAAGTCGCCCACCTCAAATTGAACATCACAGCGTTTATTGTCCGCCACGGCCTTCATCTTCTGTTGGGCACGCAAGAGATGAAACTTGAGAAGATCTAACATAGCATCCCGGTCCATCAGTTGCCGTTCCACGGACTCCACCGGCGACACCCCCAACCCATAGCGTAGCAAGGGAGGAGGAGCGCGTCCATACACCACTTGAAATGGTGTCATCTGCGTAGAAGTGTGGAACGAAGTATTGTACCAGTATTCCGCCCACGACAACCACCTATGCCACTGGCCGGGCTTATCTGCCGAAAAACAACGTAAGTATGTTTCGACGCACCTGTTAACGACCTCCGTCTGCCCGTCGGATTGGGGATGGTATGCTGTGCTTCGGGAAAGTATAGTCCCCATTTGCTTGTGAAGCTCCGTCCAGAAGTGGCTGAGAAAAATTTGGTCCCTGTTCGACACAATGGTGCGAGGAACACCATGAAGCCGTACCACCTCTTGGATGAATCGTCATGCCACTGCCTCTGCTGAAAAAGGATGCTTGAGGGCCAGAAAATGGGCATATTTGCCGAGGCGATCCACAACTACCAAAATAGCATCGAAACCATCTGATCGTGGCAGCCCCTCAATGAAGTCCAAAGAAACATCCTCCCACACTTGGGCGGGTATAGGAAGTGGTTGCAAGAGCTCACTAGGAGCCAAAGTCGAGGCCTTGCAACGTTGGCACACCTCGCACGCTGCCACATAAGAAGTCACATCTTTCTTCATGCCCACCCAATGCCAATCGGCAGCAATCCGCCTATAGGTCTTTAATTCCCCTGAATGTCCCCCTAACACGCCCTTATGATAGGAACGTAAGAGTTGCTGCACGATAGGAGATTTCGAAGGAACAACCATGCGGCCCCGAAAAAACAACCTCCCCTGCCGGATGGAATACCCAGGGTGCGCCCCTGAGTCATGTTGAAGATCCGACCAAATAGTTGCCAACCGGGCATCCTGTAACACTTGCTGATGTATGGTCTCGGAATTGATGACGAACGTGGCGACCAAAACATTGAGATCCGAGGCAGCCATGCAGCGGGACAAGGCATCCGCCGCTCGATTCTCAACTCCCGGGCGGTATTGGATCTCGAAATCGTAACCCAACAACTTAGTTAACCATTTCTGGTGCTCCATATTCACTAGACGCTGCTCTAGCAAATATTTTAGGCTACGCTGATCAGTCCGGATGACAAAATGGCGTCCCAATAGGTACGGCCGCCACTTTTGATAGCCAACACAATTGCCATTAATTCTCGCTCATACACTGATTTACCTCGAGCTTGGGCGGATAATACCTGACTGAAGAATGCTATAAGCCGCTGCTCCTACATCAAGACAGCCCCTACACCAAACCCGGAAGCATCCGATTCAAGAACAAAGAGTTTGGTGAAGTCCGGTAATGCCAATACCGGAACTTGTGTCATGGCCTGCTTTAGATTATTAAATGCTTGGGCAACCCCTTCATCCCACCGAAAACAGTCCTTCCGAAGCAAATTCGTCAAGGGTCCCGCCATTTGACTATAGCCGGCCACAAATTTCCGGTAGTAACCGGTCAATCCCAAGAATCCTCTCAATTCCCGTAAATTCGCAGGAATTGGCCATTGCAACATGGCTGAAATTTTGGCCGGGTCCGCCGATACTCCTTGGTCGGACACAATATGTCCCAAATACTCTATTGATCGTTGACCAAAACTACACTTCTTTTCATTGGCATAAAGGTGGTGACGCTGCAATTCTTCTAACACCTGTGCGAGATGGAACTCATGTTCTTCCAACGAATGGCTATAAATGAGTATATCGTCAAAGAAAACAAGCACAAATTTGCGGAGAAAAGCTCGCAAAACCTCGTTCACAAGGGATTGAAAAGTCGCCGGAGCGTTCGTCAAACCGAAAGGCATAACGAGGAATTCGTAGTGCCCTTCATGAGTACGGAATGCCGTTTTCGGCACATCTTCCGGACGCACCCGAATTTGGTGGTAACCCGACTTGAGGACAATCTTGGAGAAAATTGTTGCTCCGTGAAGTTCGTCAAGGAGATCCTCAATAACGGGGATCGGAAAACGATCGGGCACCGTTTCCTTATTTAAGGCGCGGTAATCCACACAAAATCGCCAACTCCCATCCTTTTTCTTTACTAAAAGCACAGGACTGGAGTACGGACTAACGCTCGCTTGGATGATACCGGCTGCCAACATTTCCCCAACCAGCCGCTCAATCTCCGTTTTCTGAATATAAGGATACCGATATGGTCGAACGTTTATTGGCGATGTTCCTTCCTTTAACACAATGGCATGATCTTTTGCCCTGGCGGGTGGTAACCCCTCCGGCAAATCAAAAACCCTAGCAAACTTCTCTAATACTGACTTCAGCCCCAGTTGTACTTCCTCCTCAACTTCCCTCTCTTTGTCACTCGGTTTCACCACTAGATTTCCTAACTCCACCCAAACCCCTTGGCCTTCCCGTCTCAGAGCTCGCATCAACACCTTGAGGGCGACCGGCGATTTGTTCAGACTTGGATCTCCACGTAGTGTCACGTGGCAATCACCTAAATTGAACTTCATGAATAAAGTGTTCCAGTTCACCGTGACTACACCCAGAGTTTCTAGCCACTGAATTCCTAAGATTACATGGGAACTTCCCAATTCTAACGGTAGAAAATCCTCCACCACTTCAACCTCTTGCAAGGTAACCACCACTCCCCTACAAACACCCTCTCCTTTCACAGAGACCCCGGTTCCCATAACCACCCGTATCCATTAGTTTTATCAATGTTCAGTCCCAATTTTTTAAACAAATCACAAGAAATAAAGTTGTGGGTAGCCCCACTATCAATCAAAATTATTACCTCGCACCCCCGTATGATTCCCCTGAGTTTCATCGTCTTCGGTGCCGTGAGACCTACCACTGAGTTGAGTGACAATTCCACCAACTCCTCCTCCTCTACAGTCTCATACTTCTCGTCCGCTTGTTTTTCAAGGTCTTCCTCTTCTTCCTCCCTGACGATCAATACCTGTAACTCCCGATTGGGACAACGATGGCCGAAACTATATTTACCGTCGCAACGGTAACATAGACCTTTTTCCCTTTTGGCCTGCAGTTCCGCGTCGGTCAACCTTCTAAAAGGGGCCGCGCCGCCTCCCGTCCCGGTGTTCTTCTCTGTCGCCGTTGGGTTTCTTTCCGTCGGTGCTCCCATGTTTCTCGGTGTTGCTCCAGAATATCCCTGACCGGCTTTGTAACCAGAAGGGCCCGTATTCACATTTTAACTCCTATTCCAGAAAAAAAATTTGTGGGCCTTGTGGGCCTGTTACTCTTGGTCCACATACAGATTGATTACGCTCCTCCACCCGCTGGGCTACCTCCATTATTCGGCCCAGCCGTTCAGGTTTCATCAGTCTTATTTCCGCCCTAATCTCCGGTTTCAGACCTTTGACGAACGTGCTCTCCAGGACTTGCTCCGAGAGCTCTGTTAATGGTGCCGCCAGAATCTCAAATTGTCTCCGGTAATCTCTCACCGTTGTTTCCTGCCGGAGTGACAAGAACTTCTCGCATAGGCTCCCTTCTTGCATAGGACGAAAACGTTCTAAAAGCATCAACTTCAGCACCATCCAGCTCCGGATCGGACTGCGACCATCCTCCCACTGGAACCACGCCAAGGCCTCCCCTTCCAGGCTTACCACCGCCACATCCAACTTTTCCCTCTCCGTCATCTTGTTCATGGCGAAGTATCTTTCGGCTCGAATGCTCCAACCATCAGGATTCTCACCGTCAAATACTGGCATTTCTACCCGTCGAGTACATAATTCAGCACGTATTCCACCTTCTCGGTGCAAATCTTCCCTCGGCGCCGGCGGATCTGCCGTTGTTCCTTCTGCGGCCCACGGTGGCTCCATATTTCCCAAGTCCCTCTGCCTCATCAACAAATCCATCCTCTCAAGCAACAACTCCATTCCTTGTTCCAGCCTAGGAATCTTCTTCAGATCCTCCCGGATTCCTTCTAATTCCTTCTGGAATTCTTCCCTAGGTCCTTCCGTCTTCTCCTTCTCGTGTCCGTCAGTGCGTCTCGTCATTCCAAGATCGAGTGCTCTGCTACCAAATGATAGACTCTAGATCGAATTGGCAACAATTAAGACTAATCGGAGACAAATTTGTCACCGGAAAGCTTGAATTACTAACAATGGCAGAAATTCAGTTACAGATTGGGTATGGGGATTTTCGAGAGATCCTGTACTCTCCCTAACTAACTTCTCTCGGAAGCTTTACAAGAAAAATAGAATGAAATGTCTAATTCTATCTCCAACCTATTTATACACAAGTCTAACTAACTTCTAACTCCCTTGCTGACTCAGACTCCGACTCAGCCCCCCTCCTTTCCTCCTCCTTCTTTCCATCAAACAAATCCTTACGCTTCCTTCTAGCATAAGTGAAGCGCATAGGGGGCTTATCAAATTCTCTTCTTCAAAATGTCAAATTGAGTGTGGGAAACGGCAACATAATCTTTTTTTGGAAAGATAAATGGTGTGACAATGAACCTTTGGAGTGTTTATTTCCGCGGCTCTTTAGCTTTTTGGCGTTTCCAAATGCTTTAATTTATGATATTATATCATTGTCTAGTAATGATGAGTCAAATTGGAACCCTAGTTTTAGGAGAGGCCTCAATGATAGAGAGGTGGAGGATTTGCATTCTCTACTTCAAGTTCTTAATTTCGTTTCAAATTATTCAGCTTCATCTAATCGTAGAGTGTGGTTGTGTGATCCCTTAGGTTCTTTGTGTCAATCCCATTTGAGTTCCTTAGTGGACAAAGTTGATATCCCGAATTTTGAACCTTTAAAATTCATTTGGAAGTCTTGTGTCCCATAGAATTAAAGTCTTTGCTTGGTTGGTCTTTCATGGGAAACTTTTGCTGCGTTTGGAGCAAGGATTCATGCCATGGTTCGGATTATGGTTCGTGGCTCGCTACAGTGTTTTCTCTCATAAAAAAACACACCTTAACTGAGAATGGTTTTGAATCATGGTTCTGAACCCATGAACCAAACGTCCACTTAATACCTGCGATAGGGTACAGAGGAGAAACCCTCATTTGGTGCTCTCCCCATCTTGGTGTGTTCTCTGCAAGGAAAATGAAGAAACTACTGATCACCTACTACTACATTGTAGGATTGCCAGGTCACTTTGGAAAAAGCTAAGTGTGGAGGTGGGTTTTAGTTGGGCAACTCCAGCAAAGTGTAGTTCTTAGATGGTTGAGAGAGTTGTGGATTTTGGTTCTAACAAGGCCAGAGTCCTATGGAATAGTACGGTGCTTTCATTACTATGGTCTCTGTGGATGGAAGGAATAGTAGAATTTTTTAGGAAAAGGAGATGGAGACAACTGATACTTTTGAGAAGGCTAAATTCTCTGCATCGCTATGGGCTGCTTCAGATAAAGCATTTAAAGGGTTCCCATGTTCTTTTTGTTATTTTGAATTGGAAATATATAATAGGGAATTGATTTGAGAGATTGGTTTCTGTGTTTATCCTGTTCTTTTAGTTTTGGTCAGCTTTTCAAACCTGGCCATTTTGTTTCTTTTCGGCTTGAGGATGCCTTGTCCTCTGCCTTTGTTATTGATTTTTATCAATAGAGTTTTTATTATAAAAAAAAAATTTAACTAAATATTTAACCTCTAATTATCTTTTTTTTTTATAGGAAAGAAATTTCAATAATCACATGAAAAATAAACAATTATCTAATTATTTATTTATTTAATTACTATTAATTATTTAATAAATAATTGTTAATTATTAATATATTTAATGATTACTTGATTAGTAATTAATTAATGCTGCTACGTCCTAGAAAAATAGAATGAGAAAGGAAAAACAACTTTGGGCTTTTTCTTTTCTTTTTTTTTTAAAGACTATTTCCTAACTAAACGAGGCATTCCTGAAAAAACATACCACATAAACGCTATTTAAAAACAGTTTCCAAAACAGCTACATCTAGAAATACGAAAATCGATTTTGGAAATAGAAACAAATGGGCCCATGTTTTTTAGGGATTTTCAGTTCACAGGAATCTCACCCCAGGGAAAAGCATTCCAATCAAGCGGCAAGCTTTGTCAGAAACAGATAGCAGCAGCGTCTGGGACGGTAGTTGGATGACTGCACACTGAAGAAAGGAAAAATGACAAATCCATTATCAGAAAAATCATATGATACAATAGTCAGCGATTTCATATAAATAACAGAAAAAAAATCTAAAATAATATGCAATTGAGTCTTCATTAGTATCCAACACTGTCCAAGACTAATTCCCATTCTTACATAGCATAATCTAACTACCAAACGTATAAATGAACTTAACCAAATACTCTTTTACAAGATAGTACATTACTCAGCAGTAAATAAACAAAACTCTGGGTTATGATGGTCCAACCGCTTGACCATCTCCAATGCAAACGCAAAATCAATGCTATATTCGCTACTAAAAACTATAAAAGTGACATATTTGGGGCCTGTTTAGTTCGCTGATTCGAGTTTTTAATTCGAGTTGAGATGTAACTTTATGTGAGAGCTTTTTACTATAACAAAAAAGTTAGATGTGACTGTTTCTGAGAGCTTTTTACTATAGCAAAACTCGAATCGGTGAAATGAACGGGGCCTTGATGTGCTATACTATTCTGTACTCCAATGCATAATGTTATGGTAATATACTTGGAATGCAAACAAGACAGAGATCAAAATGAAAAGAAAGTGAGATACACTCGACTTGCAGTTGGGAAAACAAAGAAAGAGAGGGAAAAGCCTCCTGATAATTTGACATCACAATGGCCCTATCTATTCCCAGAAGATACAACACAGTACAAAAATTTGTTGTGGAAGGTAAAGCTATTCAAAAAAACCGAAAAATCAACACTGACCAACAAACCGACCGTAGAAAATTGAAAAACTCACAAACCAAAGTAAACCAGTGAGCCGAACTGACCACCATTACACTTGTTAAAAAAAAAAAAAGGAAGAGAGAATTTTACAGCTACTAAGGGTAGAACCCATGCTCGGAAAGGAAATAGCAGACTCTTATTGCTGATCTAGGCACAAAATCCACGTATTTCAAAACTTGAAAATGACAAAGGTTGAAAGTCTCAAATCGCAAACACACTGACATTTCTCTCTCCCACACTCTATGTAAGGGACTAAAGCCTCAAGACCGATTTCACACTTCATATTTAAAGCCTTATGACCTATCTTCTTTGGTTTAAAAGCTGAAATAGGTTTTTCTCAAGGAGAAAAAAATAGGGAGAATGTAGTAATAGCATATTTATGAAATTAAATTAAGTAAATAGCAGATTTTAAAACTATTTGAAATAAATAGCAATTTACGTGGTAAATGAATCATTTACAGCGTAAATGTGTAAATGGTTCATTTACAGCTAGTAAAAATATTTTGTTCACGTAAAATTCCTTTAATTGATAAAAAGATTTTTTAGCACGTAAGTTATTTTTTACGAGTCATAAATGAATCATTTACCGTGTAAATGATTCATTTACCACTTAAATTGCTATTTACTTCAAATAGTATTAAAATATGCTATTTACTTAATTTAGTTTTAAAAATCTACTATTTACTACAATTTTCCTTATACTACAGTTTACAATGAGCTTGCCACTCATTTACCATTGCCACGCTTACTACTCTACTCAAGTCTTGAACTTCTAAATTCTAACAAGGTAAGAGGAAACTGTTATTTTGAAAAGCTATGTGAAATTAATAGGTTGCTACATATCAATTAAAAAAAGAGAAGAAAATATAGACTTACAAGCTTTTTTTCCTGCAACTGACCAAGAAACCCATGCTGATTCATTGCCCGAAAAACTAGAAAATCTGCTTTTCCAACATATTGCCTGAGGTCAATGCAATTAAATTAACAAAGGTCAGATTATATCATTTCAAGGAAAAAAATCTATAGAAATAGACGAGATATAAAATTTTGCAGGAGCAATTACTTGTTATTCATGTGGTCTTGAGATATAAGCCTAACAATTTGCATCGTCGCTGGCCAATTTGCTGCAAGTCTGAAATATGTGGAAAAGACAGGCCGTTAAATAAAATAAGAATCGAGTGTAAAAACCACAAGAAAATTAAAAAATTAAAAAAATTTGGGAAAATGTAAACATGGGTATTTGAAAGTTGATAAAACTCAAGTTTATAGACCATATATAATAAATAAGCAGTGGCAACTGAAAGTGTAATATTTTGTAGGACTTGTACAAATACTTCAACAGTTTGGAATATTAGTTTCATGGGTTCTTACTTTTAAACTAAAATTAAATTGAACATTTAAAATTTTCTTTGAACGGTGAAAAAATTTCCTAGACTCCATTTCTTTTCTTTTCTTAAAATAAATAAATAAATAAATAAAATAAAATAAAATAAATTGAAAAAAAATTTGATGGACTTACGTCTCTGAAGCCGTAGCATTCCTGTAGCCCTGACAAAAAAGATAGCAACCATTAGTTTGTATTGTGATAAAATATAGGGGGATACAGCATGGTTATAATGAAAAAGATTGACTGAAGAAGCACAAAAATGACAAGTACAAAAACATCATAGGGGGTATAACATTTACAACAAATACTTGTTATTCTACACAGAAACAACAGGTTTGGAATACGAAAAGAGCAGAATCCTAGTAAATGCACAAGGGAAGACCCAAACTACAAAGGAAAACAAAACCCTGAAACAAACCTCCTAAGAAGAAAAAGAATATATATATATATATATATGTATATGTATACGGTAGTAGAACATACTTCCAATCTGGTGATAAATACAGGTTGTCCTTGTCTCTGCCCTGATAAATTTCCCTGCATATGTGTGATGATTTAATTATAAGCAATTACTCTTGTAAGGGGGAAAAAAAACAATTAAACTAGAGACCACAACTCATAGCTTCTTTTTTTTTTTTTTTTTTTTAAAAAGGAAGAAAAAGAAGGAAAAGGAAGAAAAAGAAGGAAAAGGGAAGAAAAGAAAAAGGAAATCTTCCTCGATAATTAGAACTCGCTTTGTTAATTACAGTTGCTGTGTTCCATCAGGGGGGAAAACAAGCTTTCTGCCTAACAAATAAAGTTGATGTCCAAGGGAAAGAAAAAATTTTAGGACTATAGGTTCATTTCCAAAGATTTCCATTCTTGTTCAGTTATGAGAGAAGAGTAAGAAGAACAAGGTGTCAATTTGTACACCTAATATAAACATCTCTATAAGTCCATAATCGTCTATGAAGAATTAACTTGAAACAGCTGTACATTGCATTTATCAATTTTCAACTTAATTGAGAAACAACCTAAACAAGAGGCGGGGATGCTGAAAATTTATCAGTTCTCCAATTTCCATAGATAAAGAACTTGGAAAGGCCAAGACTAAAATACAATTTTTGACACTGACGATGAGACACATTGTAAGATAACAAAATCATGAAACTGTAGAACGTTGTAACCAGGTATAAGCACATCCATCTCCAATATCTTCCACATATATAGGAGACTTACCTCCCAGACCTTCACATATTTGGATGCTTGAGGAGCAGTTGAAGCCTGTTGTGACATTGGGATGCTAGCTGCTGAATTGTTGTTTACACCAAGCGGCTGCATCCCGGATTGTACTTGCTGAGACATTCCAGGAGTAGGCATCATTGTGCCAGTTCCAGAAGAGACAACAGATTGACCAAGGCCGCTTATCATGTTTTGATTCATGCCCATTCCAGTTTGCACCATTTGTGCACCTGAGATATTTCCTTGGCTCATGGTAGGTACAGACTGACCCATACTAACACCTCCTTGGAGATTATTCATCGGTTGAGAGACCCCAATGTTTGAATTTCCAGACACATTTGAAGTAGCTGCACTGAATGTACTAAGACCAGGGGTTTGGGTAACCTGTGTCAGAGGCCCAGACCCAGGTAATGATGTTATCGCTGGTTGACCAGATGGCAATATGTTTTGAGCAGGTGTAGAAGATGCCATTCCATTAGATATCATGTTTGACATGTGCATTCCAATAGGAGTTTGACCCATAGGTAAGGCTGCAGAGTTTATGACTTGATGTTTTGCCAACAGATTGTTCAGGATGTTCACATTTGCAGGAGCAGGTCCCACAGGACGCAGCGGTTGTGATATACTACTCACTATAGGTTTCAAATCTGGCCCATTCTCATTGTTTGAGATCATGTCTTGAGAACAGAAGATGGTGAAGAAGTCTGCAACGGGACTCCTTGGGAAGCAGCACGAACAACAGAGTGAATGTGTGGAAAAGTGGGTCCAGAAACCATGGAACTTACAGTACTTGGCTCCTGAAGATTTGTTTATGAGATCAAAACCATTCTAAGATACCTTAAAGTAACAAAATTGAAATGGAAAACAACCATCATTTCCATAGAGTGGAGCAAGAAAATGGAAATATAAATGAATCTTACCACTTTTACAGTAGCAGGAGGCATGTTTCCAACAGAAATTGGTTGCCGGTTCATAACAGATCCATTCACTAAGGATAAGAAAAATGATGTTAGTCTTCTTCAATGACAAATTTTCTCAGAAGTTTTAACTTTTTTTTTTTTTTGGCCATTTTCAAATTCGTGTTCATTTACATGAGAAATTAATTAAAGTGCAAACATCGGCCATCAAAGCACTAATGAACAAAAAGAAAGCATAATAAAGGAATCCTTTATTGAATTCCAATTGTCAGAAAGCATATGTTATCAAAGCACCTATAACTGGGTAAAATAGCTTTATCCACATGGCGAAAGTTAAAAGTGCAGAATAAATAAGAAAAATTCAAAGCATGCAAGTTAATTGATATTTTTGTTTATAAATCAAACTCAGGCGATAAAAGGGAAAGGATCCTAAAAGTATAAGTTGATTGAAATCCATGACATATTGACATACACCATATTACAAAAAGGATCACCAAATTGCCCACAATACATAACCTGATGGCATAGAAGTTGGAGGTGGCCCCGTAACAGAAGGAACAGAAGCCATGTCCATTTTTACAGGACTCTGATTTGATGGCAAACTTGGAACTCTGAGAGCAGCACGAGCCTCCAAAAAATTCTCAGACAGTAGAACAAGAAAATAAGGGTTTTTTGCATTATCTATAGGAGGATCGTTTGCTCGGGGATTGCGCTTTCCCTGTATTTAAAAGTGAAAATTCGGGGGAAGTTAATTTGAAGATTATCATTCCATCGACATTGAATTCAATGTGCCCAAAAAGCTAACACTTCTACATGGTAGCTCAAGCCATTTATTTTGGAGTCTCAGGTCACATAAGACATGCAAAAAACGTAGGGAAGGAATTAGCAGATTGAGAGACGTGATTGAGATAATAAACACGTCCTGTTTACAATTTGAAAAGCTTTGAAGAAGAGGAAGATAAAGAATAAGAAATTCAGTTGATGTATGGAATGTTACCACATTGTATATTGCTCGAAGCTTAGGAAGCTGCTTTGGAGAAATGACTGACAGAGAAACCAAGCACTGCAGGGAAAATTAGAAACTCAACAACTGTGATGTGCAACCCTTGTGGAGTTAAAAAAAGGAAAAGAAAATGCTGGCAGACTAAGGAAAAATAACTACTTGTTCTTTTCACAACTCAAGTTCTTTTGCTACAGTGTTTTTCTCACAAAAATTCAAATTCAACTTTTTTGCTAGTGTTATCTCTCACATAAAAAAATTTGAGTCATGACTTGAGTTGTGGAAAGAACACGCCCGTAACATTACCTGAGCAAATGATTTAGCAATGGTCTCAGTGTCAGATAGACGGTTTTCTGTTTGTCCGTCAATATTTTCACTCTGTTCTAAGTTTTGCACTTGTGGTCGAAAGACAGGAGTGGACAGGGGGTGAGGGTTACTTGCAGAAATAAGAATACAATGCCTTTGACAATCCATATTTGGTTGACTCTGATTTCCATTTTGCACAGAGGTAAACATCTAAAATATTCAATAGAAAAAGAAACGTTGTTAAAAGCCGGAACATGGACACAAATAAGGGTCAAAAAATCATTCCTTCAAAAAAAAAATAAATAAATAAAATAAAAAATAAAATAAAAACAAAACAAAAAAATGTCACAGAAAAACATGACACACCATTAGAGCTTCAGAAAGCCCTTCCGCAACTCATCCCCAAAAGCTAGCTTGTAGGGAGAGGGTGCCCAAATGGTTATAAACCCACATGCTAAGCCCATACTTTAGCAATGTGGGACTCAACCAGGATCCTAACATATCCCCACGCTTCCGATACCGACGTCCACGGCGGCCCACTCTGGATGGCCCACTCTGGCCTTTCCAGGTCGCCCCTCTCCAGGTCGCCCCTTCCGCAACGTGGGTCTGAGGAGGAGCATACTCTGATACCAATTGTTATAACCCTTGGGTAGAACTCATCCCCAAAAGCTAGCTTGTAGGGAGAGGGTGCCCAAATGGTTATAAACCCACATGCTAAGCCCATACTTTAGCAATGTGGGACTCAACCAGGATCCTAACATATGATGGGCCCCCAAAACCTCCGCCGTCATACGCTTCCTGGCGCCCCGCAGTGTCGAACGGACCACCATTCCTCCCGTTCAATCCGCCTGGCGTCATGGTTGGGTTTGAAGGGAGCTCCTTGCCCGAAGCCGTCGATCCCGGCGTGGAAGCTTCTCGCTGCCTCAGAAGCTCCCCCAGTTTCCCGATCACCATTTCCAAGCTCTTTTCCAGCTTCGGAATCTTCTTGAGATCTTCACGGAAAGCCTCCTGCAACTCCCCTTTCATGGTCTCCAAGTCCCGCTGGACCTCCTCGCGAACCTCCACCGCTATCTCGTCCATTTTCTTGGCCGGTGCCATCCCAGAATTGTTGCTCTGATACCACTTTGTTAAGTCCGAGTCTATTGATTAGGGCCTGTAAACAAATTCGCACCACTTTACTGAAGGAAATGAACAAAATACAAGAGATGTGGGGGTATTCGAGTGACCCCTTGCACTCCCTAGAGCTAAGCTTGTTAAGCAAAGAAATCAATTACAACTTCCGTGTCCTCTTCAGCCTTCCTCCTCTCTTTTTTATTCTCTTCTTCCTTCCTAACCGTTTCCTAACTTCCTGCCCTCATCTCGAAGGAAGGACTATTGCGTATTCCCAGCAGCAACTCTTTCTCCCATGCTGCGTGCTCCTTCCATGTCAGCTTCCACCTCACCATTCTCCGTAACACCTTCTCCTGCCAGTTTACCCTGATTAACTTTGGGCCTTCTCCTGGCGTAAGTGTAACGCAGTGGAGGTTTTGGGGGCCCATCAAGCTTCAGAAAGCCCTTCCGCAATTGCAGCATCATTAAAACCACCACCAGAAAAAGGTATGGCTGAAAGCCACTGCAAATAATTATCAATGTCTCTGGTCCAGCCACTCCGCTGCACTAGACAACCTGCAAAATGGAAAGTAAAAGTAGAGTCAGATTCTCGGCTGGCTGTTCTATGAATTAGATAGCAATTACAAGGACTTTCTCCATGCTAACTAAATTTCCTATTATTGGATTCAATTCAAAAGTTTAAAAATCTAGAAAAACTATCCATACACTAGACATTTCAAGGAATTTTATGTACAAAACCTAATCTCTAACTCGTGACCACAAATACACGGGATAAAATTTTTAGTTATTCTATGAAGTGAAATTCAATCACAAATGTCAAGCACAATGGAAAATTTTCTTAGTTTTGCAGACTCGGAATGACTTTCATTGAAAATTTGTCTTGTAATGGAGCACATGAGTTGGAAGAAGCAGAAGAGAATCATGTTATATTCCTAAAAAACGTACCGGTTATCTTAGAATGCAATAAAATAATAACAATGAAAACCAGTTACTGGCATAATATGAAGGTGAGGAAAATGTATACCGCAATTGGATCCATGAGCGTTGAATGTGACCAGGGCGAGCTCAACGTTAGAGTTAGATGTCTTCTGTGTTTGAGAAATGAAACCAATAAAAATCAATAAGAAATTCAGAGAACAGAAGGATAAATCTTACTTAGGAGCTTGCACATTATATACCATTGCTGGTTGAATCTCAACACAGTTTTGTGGTACCAACAGACATCAGACGTTCCCGCATGAATGAGTGTTTTCATTTCATTCTAAATCATCGGACGTTCCTGCATGAATGAGTGTTTTCATTTCATTCTAAATCATAGATAGAGATTTTAGAGCTTGCATATTAATAACCACTTTATTTTTTTATCCTCCTTTTTTACCCTAGTTCCCTAAAGAAAAAGAAAAAAAACCACTTTTTAAATGGCAAAACTAAACCATTTAAAGGGGCAGGTATTTTTTTTTGGGCAATACATCTAAATGTGCAATTATCATATAGTATCTCTAAAATATGCAACAAATAGTAGCATGGTTGTACTTGTACTGTAGAGGATTAGAGTAGTCAGTCAATATGATAGAGAATATGGAAATTGATGTTTCAGTCACATGGCAGTTTCTGTACCATGACTTAAAATGTTAAACGCAATTTTTTTGGGTGGAAATAAAATCCAGACACTAAAAGGGCGGGAAGAGAACAAAGAAAGCCACAAGATCGTATAAGACATAACTACTAGCAAATGTTGGCCTACAATTCTGCTCAAGTGGCAAACATGGATTATAAATTTCTAATTCAGGATATATTTTGAAGTGGTGGATGACTTTAAAAAAAATTATAGCAAAAAGAAAAAACTGACCTGCCCAACCAACTCATTCCCATAGAAACACCTGCATGTAAATCAGTTCTCCCATATAAGAACAGATACAATGTCAACTAAGCTGAAAATAAAGTCACAAGAGCTTAGTATTCATATGCATAGTTATTTCCATAACTGTTATTCATTTAAAAAAATAGTTTCCACAACAACTTCTTGAACGTTGCCTTGCTCAATAGCCTGCAATTTTTGCAGAACTCTTTCTGCTTGCCAAACTAAGCAATTCAATGTAAAGAAACATATACAAAACGAGAAATAAAGAGTAAATAAAATTCTGCATAGGTTCCTTGAAAAGTAAAGAAACATTTCAAAGATGCAGTCCCAGAATATTTAGGACGGACAACTATTATTAATTGGAGAATGAAGCCTATATTGGGTTCCAACTAAATTATCTCTAAGCATCATTGAATTTCTTATATAAGTCACATGATTGATTGCTTGACTATTTTAAATTACAGATTATGAAGTTATGCAAACAATATAGTCGTAAGTTTAGAAGCTATGATACAAGAATACTCTTTGCAAAGCAAAAATTTCTACATAGGTCATTAAAACCCTACGTCAATCCAAAAAAAAAAGCACGTAAAACACAGTTTCTTTAGAGAGTTGACAACATTGAGAATAGTACAAAACTATATAATTTTCCAACCATAAAAGCATACAAGGTCATAAAAGGAAAAGAAGAGAATCCTGGCAAATGAGGAAAGATACAGGTAAAATACTAAGAACGGATGGTTCTAATGTATGAGCAGCAAGGTAAGCATATTGCGATTTGTGACTTTAGGAAACTCGACATACAATGAGGTTTTTAGTTCATCCTGTTCCACAAAGAGGCAAAACTCAAGAGCATGTTTCTAGAGTAATTTTCATATTTCATAGAAAAGTATGAAAAATTGCTCTTCTCAATTGATTCATATTCTACATAGAATGTAACATATATATAGAATTAACCCCTAGCTTTATAATCAATCCCTAGCTGTAAATGAGGCATCCACCCTATCTCAAATCCCTCAGATTAGGGGATTTTCCTAGTCAACTATCTAATACAGCTGTATGAAGATTACATTTTCCAACACTCCCCCTTAAGCTGGTGACTAGATGTTTTCCATTCCCAGCCTGGATACAATTGTTTGAAATACTGCACTACTCAAGCCTTTGGTGAGCACATCTACAAGTTCATGCTTGGTAGACACATAAGTACAAACCAATCCACTTTCTAGCTTTTCCTTAATAAAGTGCATGTCTACTTCTATGTGCTTCGTTCGATCATATTGCCCTAGATTATGTGCAATGCTGATTGCAAATTTGTTATCGCAGTAGAGTCTCATTGGACCATCCCACTTAATTTTCGAATCTTCTAGGATGGTTTTCAACCATAGTAGCTCGCAAACCCCTTGAGCCAACCAAAACTTGTCAAATCTAAACGGAGCGGGACCCCACTTTGGAGGTTTAGTGTGAAATAGCACTGGGCAATCATCCAAAACCGTCGCTTCTTGGCGGCCAAAAGGAAAAAGCTCCAGCCAACTCTCGGATAGCAGAAATTGATCCAATCTACAACAAATGGGAGACTCCGAAATTGGACCAAGCGAATTTTGTATTGTTCAGGGGCAAGTCTGCCAATTTCAGATCTCTAATAAGTTCGTCAAAAAAGCCTCACACTTCTCGTAATCCTAGAACTACCACTTTTCTCTGACAAGAATACAGTAACATTGAAATCCCCTCCCATGCACCATCTTTGTCCACAAAGTGACCAGAGGCCCACCAACTCGTCCCAAAACAGATTCCTTTTATTATAATGGTTAGGCCCATAGAATCCCAAAAGCCACCAAAATTCCCCCTCTTCCTCCTCATCATTTATTGTAACCGAAAACTCCCATAAGAAACTCCACCACTTTAACCCGTCTAACATCTCAAATTAGCAAAATACCTCCTGAACGGCACAGCCAATAAATAGGCCCATTTTTTAAATCCGGATTTCCATATATTGGCCACGAATTTTCTGTTAATCTCCCTCCGCTTAACTTCTTGAACAATCAGCAAATTTGGATTCTCCTTGCACACTATCTCTCATACTCCTCTTCTCCCCCTTTGATATTCCATGTCATCAACTTCATTTAAAATCTTTTGATACCCCGTTCACTCTCTTATCATAGTGAACATTAAATTCTAAGCTCTTCAGTTCCTTATCCCCCTTCCTTCAAATCAACTTTGTTCCCACTTCTGAAATTCCCTTCAATTCTGGAGTAGAATTTGAAAGGTGTACCTGCATCTTCTATAACAAGGCTCTAATTCGGCTCCATTCCACTTCTCTGCCTCCGATGTTCACTGTACTAATTTCACTCCTTATGATCTGCATGTTGTTGTTATTCAGCGAGAGAGCAGCCTCTTGCGGACTTAATCCCCTATCTATCCCGTCCAAAATAGTCTCCCAATCTACTCCACCCCCTTCTATCGATAGCCTCTCAGAATTATCCCCGAGATCACAAGGTGTGATTGAGGTCAGAGATGAGAGATTTAGAGCATCAGAAATTAAAGCCCAGTTCTGGGAATTCAATAAATTGTGAATTACCGATTCTCGAAAGTTGAGGATTTTGGGCTTTCATCTACGACGAGAAAACGCACCTCTTCAATCCCAATAAAATCTTCTTAAGACACCTAAACATCAGCAAAGGTCTCTTTTTATGAAGCAACAAAAAATTATTAGCACTCTTCTCAAAGTGTGTCTCCTCCACTACAAATATTCTCAAACCTCCCACTCCTCTAGAATTCTTGAGGTAATAGCCACTTGGGCATCGATTCCAAGTTTAATAACCAAGTGTCCCGTGAACTGTCTCCTACCGACCCTTCGAATCCATTATTCCTCTGTCCGCATACTCCACCGGACATTAGGGTTTTTCCCCGGCCATGAAAACCGTCTTCCCCGTCCTCATCGCCGGACTTCCTACCTCATTTACTACCATGGGACACAAATCTGAACCCCTGACTATTGGTGATACAACTCTCCTTCGCCAATCCGGCTTCGATGTTATCCTCTGCTTCGAAGCTTCTGTACAAAAAAACCTCCAGTTATGTAATTAGTCGCCCTGTTTTGAGAGGAGTTGACACCCAAGTTAAAGAGTCCTAGATGAATTGTTTCGCCTTGACAAGGAATCTCCAGAACTGGCGACATAAAACCATCCGGAAAACCTCTTATCTTTATTTTAGCATACAATAAAAAAGATTGATTCAAAGTTTCCTCAACAATCTCAAGCGAACCTCCGCAAGTGTCTCCTATTACTTTTAGAACATGGTAGTTCCACAAGTTTAAAGGAAGACCTTCAATACCAATCCAACTATTTCTAGCCTCAATTTGAACATAATTCCAATGAGAGTGCATGCTCCACGGCTCCATACTGGTTATAATAACTCCTAAAAGAAACAGATTTTTGTCTGTCATCAGAGAGTTCCTCTCCTTATCGTCTCTGCACCATGAAACGGCCCTGTCAACGACCATGGGGACTAACTCAGCAGGCCTGCCCATTCTACTTCCTAATAGTCCTTTGATGACTTCCCACTACATGTCTGATCTTTTTCTAATAACTACAACCGCCAACTTCCAAGTTTTTATCATGTCGTTTGAGGCTGTGTACTCTTGCTTAGTTTGCTTAGGATTTCTAGCTTCTATCTTCATATTTGTTGGATGCAACAGTTTATTCACTAGCCTTCCCCTCCCTTCAAACTCTTTATTCCCCTCCCGCCTCCCGGTTCTTCTTTCCTTCCACAGATCTTATTGTCAGTTCAACTTTCTGATGACTACTCGGTTGAAGAAACTCTGAAGACAACCTCTAAACTTCTCCCAACCTTGAATTACTATGTTTCTTATTCCTCCATTCTGTATCTTCGAAATCTTCAAGAAATTCCCGCCTTTATTCCTGTTGCATTTAATATCAACCTATAGCTTGACCCTTTGTCGAATCTTCTGAATCCTCCCTCCTTGCCCTTGATCAGTGGTTCGTCGACTTCTTTGCACAGCCATGCTGCACATCCAAAATCCACTTGTATTGAAAAACTTCGAACTCTATTTCTCTCGGTGATCTCAATCTTACTTCTTGAGTAATCTAATCTAAAGATGAAAACTTTATACTTAGTTCTAAAATCCTGATGAAAGTGTTTATACCTCATTCTTATTAAGATATAAACATCTAACCAAGCCAAAAAGTAAAGAACTAAGACAAACCACAACTCTCAAAGTTCTAGAGAGAAAGGAGAGCTCTTCTCTCTCCTCTTCTCTCTCTAGAATAAGATGACAACAATTGATACTTTATTAGCTATTGCTTCGTAGTTTGAAAAGGCTAGACCGAAGTGATGATGGTGATTTACTCGGTGACGTTTTGATTGCTCGGCATCCCCAAGGAGTACAGCTCCTCCCGTCCTTAGCAAGTCCAATCATTGTCCCTAACTCCTGGTCTTGAAATCCATAGTAAGTAGGGTAAAAAATCCATATTGCAAGACAAATCTTGAGTAAGCTTTTGTATAGAGATGAGATTAGTAGACAATTTTGGCACATGGAGCACATTTCTAAGTGTAACTGTGGGACTAATTTTAACATCTCCTATACCTGCAACAGTGGTTAATGATCCATTGGCTGTGGTAATTTTCCTACTGCTTGGACACGGGCTATAGGTGCAAAATTTTTGTGATGAATGGGTCACGTGATCAATGGCACCTGAGTCTATAATCCAAGAATTAGTAAAGGTTACATCCGAGACATTTAATCCAATGGAAATGGGAAACTTACCTGAATGTACCAATGAGCAAGTACGTAAGAGTTCTCCAACATATTCGGTTGTTTTCGACGTGTGGTTGCAACAACAATGAAGGTTAAGAGTTGTCAACGGTAATAAAGGCTCTCCCAAAAAATGGCAATAAAGGCCAACATATCCTATATTTGTCATTCAAACAATTTCAGACTTCTCCTTCTTCGTCCGAGGCGCGTGACTTGAGAGTAACAGCTCATTCTGAACAGATGACGGCGATTGCAATGATTGGAATCCTAGCATAGGGTGGCGATTGCAATGATCGGAACCAGAGCATAAGATGGTAGCAACTCGAACCATAGCAGATGCCGGCGATGATTCAAACTGGAGAGATGGCGGCGACGATCTAAGGCGGGGATGATATGAGCTTTAGCAGATGGCGGTGACAATTTGAGCCCTTCTGATGATGGTGCGCGAACAACGGCGGAGATGTCAGGCAGCGGTAAAATCCCTAGATCAAAGGTGCTAGGAAATGAACAACAACCGTCTGGGCAATGAAGACCCTGACAATTTGAGCAATGAAGGCTCTCTGAAGATGGCCATTAAGGATAGGGAAAAACGACAGAGAAGAACGGCAAAAAGGCCGTGAAGGCAGAACCAAGCTCAGCAAGGAAGGCCAAGAGAGATCAATTTCCCAGAAAACGAGCCTAAAGCTCTGATACCATGTGGAAAATTAGAGGAAAAAAAAAGTTTGAAAAATTGCTCTTCTCAATTGATTAGTATTCTACATAGAAGGTTACATATATGTACAATTAACCCCTAGCTGTTACAATCAATCCCTAGCAGTAAATCAAGAATCTACCCTATCTCAAATCCCTCATATTAGGGGATTTTCCTAGTCAACTATCTAATACAGCTGTATGAAGATTACATTTTCCCACACGCAATAATATTAACCTATACGTCTTGCAACTACACAATCACAAAACTATATCCTTAATTCTTGTCAAAACACATACACATGAATGAATTTGTAATTTAGCGGGGGAAAAAATCAAACTAGTAAAGTAAGCAAACTGAAAAGTGAGAACTCAACTTAGAAACCTTAAAAGAGAACTGCCCCTTGCCACTAACTTATTGTGTCTATTACGCATAAGAAATATAACCAAGCTAAGTTACCATATCAAAAGTTAAACTTTTCAAGGTTGTCAGTTATGCATCACTATTTTAAGATAGCTGCAATGCCATCTAAAAACCACCGTCCTATATGGATTTCATCATTTGAAGCACATATTTTTAAAATTCATATGCCCGTATTTAGAGAATGACTAACTCAAATGATGTAGCATAAAGAAAATTTGATTGTAGTGGCAAAACCATGGTCAGGTTGCTTTGCCACAAAACAAAATGTGGCATATCAATCCGGTATTGTACTATGAAGGTCCAACTAATAACAATTACAATTCTTGATCCTACAGCAGCAAACATCTTTTTTCCTTTCAAGAACAGCCAATAAATAGTTAATTAATTCCCGCACCGGGCGCACAATACATGGAAGGAAATTAATCCAAAAGCACGGATTTTGCAGGTATAATCACGATTCCCATATCTAGTCAAAATGAAACAGATTCCGGCTATGCACCATCACGTCTTCTAGCTCGAATTAGGAAATAAATTGACGCTAACAACTAGCAATTGCAAAATTACTAGGGTTTCAATTTTGATAAACTGCTTTCAACATCATTGAAACTGTCCATACACACAACTTACTGATTATTCCCAATGAGTTATGCCTAATAATATGACAACAGTTATGATGAGTAAATTTAATCCTCCATTGAAACTAGATCAAACTCCATCAAAAACATGACATTGTTGTATTGGTTATATTCAAAATTAGGGTTTTGGAAAAGGAGATTGTGCTTCTAAAGAAACTTTTAAGGTTCATTATATGCGAAACAAATTAAAAACTGGATTAAAACTCTATGATCCAAGAATAAATTCCAAAACCAGAAGAAGCATCTTCAAATCTCAAAAAAAAAAAAAAAAAAAAAAAAAAAAAAAAAAAAAAGAAAAAGAAAAAGAACTAGAATCAAATCGAATTCCAAAGCCACGAAACAGTTGTCAGAACAAATTAACACTGATCAGCCCCCTTTTTCACTCGACAACAACATCAAAATTCTGAATTTTCTTTCCAAATTCCGGTAACTTATCAAACCAACCAACCAAACAAACAAACAATTTTTTTTTTTTTTTGGAAAGGAAACAAAACTTTATTAAGAAAAGTAGAAATGTACAAGCAGAGGAAGAGTGTTCCTCACAGCGACAAATCTGAACCAGAATCAACAATCAAAAGACAAAATAACTCAAGCCACGGAAATGAAATTAAAGAAAAGGGCCCCAACTAACAAACAAACAATTTTGTTTCTAGAAAATTTATCAAAAGAAGAAATTTGAGTTTCGAAAAAGCATTGAGAAGAGGACAAGGATCGAATAATAAACCTGACGATCTTCTCGAGGTAATCGGAGAGAACGGTGGGCCAGTAGGGGCCCATGGCAGCGGTGCCTTCGACGGCGACGATCAGCTGTTTCTCCGCCATCCGAATTCCGGGGAGTTGAGAGCAAATTGTGGAGCTCACTACCACTGGAGAACTGAGAACTGGTCCGAGTTCAAGACCACCTCGGAGATATTGATGTTCGGGTTTGAGTTTGTGTATTACCCACAGATATCGATAATTTGTTAGTATGTGTTTGTGGGCTCTACCAAAGGGCCCTTAGTAGTCAGCTTCGATTACTTTCTACTTTTTTATTCAACCAAACGAAACATAGTATAGAATGTTTTGTAAAAGGATTCGTTTCTTAATTTAAATTATGATTCGTGATTTATTATAATTTTTTTTTATAAAAAATATATGTAAATTAAAAATAATTTGAATCACGTTATTTGAATCCTGCAATCAAACGTCCTGAAAATTATCCATTATGAATGACATTATTATATATTTTTTTTGCCTATGGTTTTCTTTCTTCGTATGTTTTACTCTGTGATTTTTTGGTCTTTTCGGCTGCTGTGGCTTCAGATCTCATTATTTTTGTGTTTACCTGTTCTCTCAATCTCTCTTCTTTTTTTGATTTGGCTTCTGCGTGTGGTTTTTAGGGTTTCTTTTCTCTCTTTTTTTCCTTTCTTTTTTTTTGTGCTTATGTTTTCCTCAGTTTTGGGTCTTCGGTGGTTTTCTCTTTGGCTGATGATTTTACTTTGGCTACTTCTTCCATTTTTTGTTATGTTTGTTAAAATATAAAAATTATTGTTGACCCACCTCCTAATAGCTTAAACTTTTGGGATAGATTGGTAAACTAACATGGTATCAGAGCGGGAGGTCTTGAGTTCAAACCCCCGTAATTGTACTCTTTATCTCCATTTAAAATTGTCATCATGTATTGGGTCTTTAATATATCTCGGGCTTTAAATATTCACGTGTTGGGCTTTCTAATTAATTTACCTATACGATTGTCCATTATCCAGCCCACATGTGAAGAGGAGTGTTAAGTATAAAAATTATTGTTGGCCCACCTCCTAATAGATTAAGCTTTCTAACACTGTCGAAGGTTTGTTGGAATTTTTTGCTTCTTTCTTCTCTTTTATTCGTTGCTTTATTTTGGGTTTTACATGTTCTTGGTTCATGCCTTTTGTTGATGGTTTTTGTTATGGTTTTCGCTTGCGTTTTTTTTTTTTTTTTTTTGGGGGTGTCCCTTTTTTTTTTTTTTTTTCTTTTTTCGGCGTGTTCCTTTTCTTCTTTCTTTTTCGTTTGTTGGTTTTTTTTCCCTTTCTTTGTCCGTGTTGTTCTTTTTTTTAATCACTTTGTTCTTCTGCTGTTGGTTTTTTTCCTCTTACTTTTCTATTGTTTTTTTTTTCCTCACTTTACTGATGATTCTCGAATGTTCTTGGAGATTTTCCCTCTATTTAGTAGCTGATTCATTTGTTCAGAAAGCGGTTTACATGGTGCTTCATCTGTGTACGTAAATCCTTCGTCTGAAGATTTTTTTACCTGCTGATTTTGTATCTGCCATTTGTCTCAATCGATTTTCTTTGCATTTATTAATTTGCTGATGCATGTTGATGATTTGTAATCCATAGGGTATTAATTTGTACTTTTGCATTGATTTGTGTTTTTTTTAGACTTATTAAATGACTTGAAGATTTTTTTCCTTTTCCAATTTTTAAGAATATGTACGAAATTTCTCTTGGAAAAAAAGGGAAAAAAAAGTATTCTTTTTTTTCCTCTCTACTTTTCTCTTTCTTTTTCATTCATTTTCCTTTTCTTGAATACTGTTTGGAATTTTCTCTTTTTTTTTTCAAGAAAAAAATTTTGGGTATTTTGTTTAACCGAAGAGGCTTTTCATTTGCATTTTTCATGCACCACCTTATAACCAGTACGTGTGACATTGCTATTGGTTATCTTATTCTTTATATGTATAAAATATTGTCGTTGTATATTTTAATTTTAACTGTCTAAATTCTCTCATGTTTTCTCCTTCACACCAAACATCCTTCTTTCTATGTTCCATCGTTGATCATTTATTGCTCTGCTTTACCCTGGTTTATTTATTACTCCATTGTGTTAGTTCTATTTCTTTGGCTTTGACTTGGTTGGTTGGTATAGGCTGATTAACGCAGGACTGAGAATATTCCAGGTATTATTAAGGATCTTTGTCTTATTTTTACCTGTAATCCTTATCAAGTGTATAGTATAATATATATCTCTTTGTATTTCTATTTAACATATTTTCCCCTTAATCAGTTGTAATATAGAATAGTGACTGTTACAATCTGTTTTTACTTATTTGTTTTTATACGATTTCTTCAAGAATTACAGTGAATGTATTTTTAGCTATTAGATTCTTATTTTAAATTATAATATATTTTATAATGATTGAATACAATTGTTTGAATATTTATTTTTTTCTTCCTTTTTACTTGCTCTAACATTCTTGGCTTTTTTGTTTGTTTGGTTTTATTTTGGTCTACTTACTGTTCAGTCCCTTAACTTATTTCTGTTTCGTCTGTATTTGGCTGGCTTATAGTTCGTGTTTCAAGTCATATTCAGAGCGTTACAAGTACTTTTACTACTTATTTTCATATATGCTCCTTATATAAGTTATTGATATTGGATATATGCTATGTTGATTTGTGTTATTTATTATGCTATTGATAAAAATTTGTTCCTGCTTCTATAATTGTTCTTTTCTATGTCTTATTAGTCTACAGTAATAGAATTTTTTTTTTCTTATTAACGTTTAGATAATCATATATGCATATATATTTACTGATTTTTTTGTTAGTGTATTAATAAAAACTTCTCCCGCAGCAACGCATGCGGGCACAAAACTAGTTATTACATATACTGAAGGAGACTTCCAAATCACTGTTCATGCACACTCATTTTATGTTGTTTGTGCAGTGGAGTGACGGTTTTATCTTTTTTATTCTCCTCCTCTATATGTGAGTGGTTGGTATTTTGGTCTTTTTAGGTGTCGGGTTGTGTTCGGACACTTTTACCCCTGCTTTCTTATTTTTCGTTTTGCCTCTGCTGCGAGCGTTTTTTACCTTTCGCCTACCTTGGGCGTCTTCATCCTTTCGCCCCCGTGGAGCCCTAATACTCCTTCCCCCTTTGATTTTCTTCTTCTCCGCCAATTTCGTCCCCTTTTTTTCTCCCTTCTTATTCTGATTTGATTCTGCTCTCTTGCTTTGTTATTGTTGAAATTTTTCGGCTGTTCCTTTCTGGTTTCGGTGTGTTGGTTCCTCCGGTGGAATTTGGGTGTAAATTTGGGGGTTTTTTTGCTTATTTTTTTAGGGTTCTTCTTCCGTTTGCATTCGTGATTTATGGTCCATTTTCCCTCCATTCTTGGTCCACGCCTCTTCCATTTACGTTTCTTGCTTCTTCCTTGCCTTGCTTTGTGTTCTTCGTTTCGATTTTTATGCATTTTTCATGGGTTACATGTTTTCTACTTAATTTTTCTGGTTTGTTTCCCCTTTTTCGGTCCATGGTCTCTTCGTTAGTTGTTCTATATTGATTAAAGTTTTTTGTTCATAGTTATTTGTTATTTTTATTATTTTTTTCCCTCCCTCTTTCGGTTTCTTGCTCTGTTTTTTCCCCTTTTTTTCTTCCCCTCCACCTGCTTTCTTCGTTAATTGTTCTATATGCATTGGAGCTTTTTCTCCATGGTTGTTTTTAATTTTTAATTTGTTACTTCTTATTTTTTATTTTTTATTTCCTATATTTCTCCACTTCAGTTGCTTCCTTCGCTGCTTTATATTTATGTATTATAGTATTTTATTTGCTAACTAATACTGCTTAGTTCAAATCCTACGTAGGTTCGTTATCTTCTCCTCTGATGGATTAATTTGTGCAGGGATTTTATCTGTATCGGTGGACTTTTTCTTAGCTGATTTCATGTCGTGTATAGGTAATTCTTGATTTTCTTTTCTTCATTTATTGCATTGATGAGTTAGGATGCTTGCAGTGGCCACTTGCTACGTGGCCGTCGCTGATACTATAATTATGCTCTAATACCAACCGTAACGACCCTGCTGATTGGTCATCACTGTAACTGGTTTTAACATATGCTTTCTAAAACTCTCAAAATTTGAGAGACCTTTTTTAAAAAAAAAATGCTATATAGAATGTTGCCGCATTTTTTTAAAATGTTGTATGAATGGTGTAGCATTTTATTTTTAAAATGTTATATAGAATGCTGTAGTATTTTCTTTAAAATGCTGTAGCATTTTCTTATAACTTAAATAAAATACTATAACGAATGTTGTAACATTCTGAAACAAAATGTTATAGCGAATGCTGTAGCATTTTGGGCATAAGTTTCTTTCTCCTAAAAAAAACTATATCATTCATTTTTTATGTAGAATGTTGTATCATTCTTTAAAAATTTATGTAACGACATAAATTTTGGTTTCTCACTTTTGAACATAGTAAAGTGTTTATACTTCAAAAACAATTCCTTTTCTAACGCATAAATTTACACATAGGTATATTTTTACTGCTCAAAATCCTGCTAGCTTATACAAACTTAACAATCATACTACAAACTTTCAAAACACAAGTTCATAGACATATTCAACAAAATCTTTAAAACTTTAAACTATTGCGGAAATAACTGTTGGTTACCGAATCGAATTCGGATGCGGAAGCGTGGGGATAGCGGATCGTGTATAACAAAAATTTTCATAAAACCTTTGAAATACTCTATAGATTATATTAATTTATGCACGAACAAATTAATCACATTAATTTATTTAATAAGAACTAAATTAGGAATTATACCCGGCGGCCGATTAGGATGATAACTTGAGTTCTTTGACCTCGAACAATCCTTGCTCCAAAGCTTTGTGTTTAGAAAACCAATGTCTTACACATCAATTCCTAGAATCCACGAAGACATGTGTGTGAGCACACCTGAAACAAAATGAGTTAGAATAAACACTCAAATTTTCACAAATACTAACGCATGCACGATGTGAAATTTTTAGAGAAAAATTTTTCCTTCCCACTCTAAAAATTAGGTTAAAATTTGTTTTCAAAAATTGTCTCACAATTTTGTATCATTCTCTTATTTATAGAATAGAAGTCAAACTTCTAGAATGAATCTAATATCTATCTCTAAGATAAAGCTTGTTAATTATCTCCTATTTGAATTTGGAACAAAAATCTCCTCTTCTCTTTTATCCATTATGGCCGGCCATAGATAAGGGATTTTATTCTTATGTAGGCGCCAATATCAGATAGGGAAGGAAGAGAAATCATCATTTATCCTACAGTCTAATTTTGACTCAAATTCAAATTCCAATTTAAGTCAAACTTAAATTAATTTGAATTCTAAATTGAATAACTTATCAAATAAGTTTAAATGGATAAAATTAGATGTGTTCAAATTCAAATTTAAATAATCATATTATTTAAATAATAATTAATTCTCAATTAATTATTTTTGAGTGTTTAATTTTTAGAATTCTATAATTCTAAAATTCTCATTTTGCTCTTTGTGTCTCGTAGAATTATTAAGACGATGCGGGGACTAATGGACCTATAATCCGGAGCTTCAATAAAATTAATAATTAATTAAACACTTTAATTAATTAATTAATTCTATTAATTTTAATAGTTATTCCACTATAAACTTGGAATTGCACTCTCAAAATTATAGACACAAATTACTTCTAAACTGTGAAGTGTCCATTCGATATAGTCACTGCATATAGATTAATCCTCCATAAATAATTTATAATTAGAGCTAGGTGAAATTCGTTAACTTCTTCAATTAAATCTTTATCCTTGAGTATCATTGATTCTCTAATGGACAGTGATTCATAAAACACATACATGAATCGGTGCTCCTACTGGTCCAAGTACCGAATCAACCCTCAAGAGAATTATTTATCTACTTCTATCTCAAGAAGGAATGGATTCTATCTCGTATAATAACATTTTCGGCTACCTACTTCATCATGTCTCCAAAATATAAGGAATAGGATTCAGGATCTCAGAATTCGTACTGAGTAAATCAAAAGACACAAATCCATAAATATGAGTCAGTTAAGAACTCAAGATTAAGATCATTCTATATATGACCATCAATAGACTCAATTAGAATTTTTATACTTAACAGAAATTACTAGAAATTCATATTGTGTTTATGTCCTTGTTCCACATAATCTCATTATGTGAAATACACTCATTCAATATCTTACCATATTAACAATGTGGATAACACCGTTCAATTATAAATGGGAATGACATGTATTAATAATGTTTTAATTAAAGATTATGAACTTTAATTAAATTCATTATGAACATCGTTTTTTATTATTATCCTTAAACATTACCCTCTCGCATATAACATTTATATACAATGTTTAAGGTCACATAAATAATCATGAAATTTTCATTTAATATTCATAAAATATTCATAAATATATGCACATAAAATAATGAATAAATTTTTTATTAAATAAATAATAAATATTATATTACATCTCATGCTTCTAGGATACCATTCCCAACAATAACTGCGTGCGATATCCATTCTCTGATCTCCACTCCGCTCGTCCGCTACCTCACCATCAGTCCATCAAACATTATGTACAGGTTGCTTACCTACAGTATAAATACTCTGAAATGAGCTATCGCTCAGCAAGTAGGAACTATTACTCACAAAATAACTGAAAGTTCACATGACTATATATGCATGAACTGATTATGTTGTCTTATGATGTTTTATCATAGTTTTACTATTTGAACTTATCTTATTTACTTATGGGTCCGAGTGCTCGTACCATTGCTTGCAATCATCAGGACGTAAGGGTTTGCAAGGTCCTCAATGACACTGTGATTTAAATTGAACTGAGTACCTCCCTTGCGGAGGACCTTTCTTTTTTTTCTTTCATCTCCCTTGCGGAGTCTGATTACCTCCCTCGCGGAGGCTGGTACGGCACTCCACTGAGTTTCTTCTTATAGGTTCCTCTTGACTTATTAAGGTGTATGCTATATGACATAACATAACATACTATAACATGGAATGTACTCAAACACATATAATTCATGTGTACTGTTCATTTTAAAATCTATTTATAATGTAAGCAAGATTTCTACTTGTTTTAGAAAGTGGGATCCTCTATTCGCCAAAGAGTCTGTTCTCTTTCTTTCTTGATTCTGAGAATGAACACCCACTAAGAGAGTGAGATTAACTATTACTTGCTATTCTATTTTAGCGAGCTTGTAAGAAAGTCTAATTTCTCTATTTATGGCTGGCTTTCTCTTTTCCTATCTTAAGGATTGTAAAACCTTGTTTCTAATTTAAATATTAGGTTTATTGAATCTTGATTACCTTACTTTTTATTAGCAAAGTCTGAAATCGACATACTTTCCTGAGATTATACTTCGAGTTCTTCAACGAACTGCTCTGTTCAACACCAAAACTGTCTTAACAATTATGTAGTGTTTTTCTAAGAAAACAGTTTAAAGCTTCTATTTAGAACTAAAACCAAGTTTAGCCTCAAATTCTAGAATTAAAACTAGGTTTAACTTCAAATTCTCAAATTAAATTTTGGAGGAGTTTTGCTTTATTTTTCTGTGTTTTCCTAGCTATCCTTAGCTCGTTTTATCCGTTACTTCATCTTCTAATCATAACTAACAATCTTTCTCACACAATTTAAGCAACTTAAGAACCATACTCTAGGGTTCCATCTAATTTCTCACAATGATTTTCATATTTAAAAGTTGCTAGAAACATAATCTAACAACCACAAATTCATCATTTAATCACTAAGTTGTCAATTCTTTCACCAATTGAAACTCAATCATCAACTTAGCAAACTTTCTCCATACTCTCTACCACATCCAAACCATTCGGCCAAGGTAAGAAAAAGGAGAGGAAAACTGAAATCTCACCTTAGAAGAATGAAGAACAAACTCCTGAATCACCAATCATCGGTAGTTCGATCGATTCCCGCTTAAAACTTGTTTTTCTTCAGTCGAAACCCCAATTTACACGATTTGGCCTTCCGGACCCATTTTTCGTCAGTTTTTTATTCTGATTATTTCTAAAACCCTAGAATTGATGTTTTTCAATTCTTTTTAACTTCTTAACCTTAAGATTCATGTGTTGGCCCACTTGTGGGTTTAACACAGCATTCTGCACATCCTTATTTATTGCAGTCTTAAAGTCAGTAACGGTATCTTACCTAATTTAAATTTCTAATTGCTTACTTGATGTCATCTTACTTACATAAGGCAGGTTTAGTGAACACTTGGTAATCACCCTTTAATGTTCTATTCTTATAGCTATTCTTATTACTTCATTCTGACTTTCGGGAATTTACCTAGTTGACAGGAAATTTCAGTTCCCGACTTTGTCAACTTCTAAACTTATATTGCATCTGAATTTCTTTACTGATATACCACCCCTTTAATTTTCTTTTATATGTTTGGAAATTAAGGGTTTTCTCCTTAAATATCATAGCGTTTTTCTATACGCTGCTAACATTATACTACACTAAGAGATTCTTAGAATTAGGATTCTCAAATTGTATATGCACGGAGAATTCTTCCGCCTTAATTGCGGTAAGAATTTATCAATTGAATTTACTTGTTCTTAAATTATGAACTCATCATAAAACTTGCTACAGAATATAAGAATACTAATATTAATTCCATAAATCATTTAGTCACAAAATATGACAGTATATTACTGAGAAAAATCCTTGACATAAATAAATAAATTTACATTATTTAATTCTAGAATTTTCTTGGTCATTATAGATTTATAGCTTCACTATTTTATCATTACTTAATGGCATTGACATGTTTACTTGCAATTCATTTGTTTATTAGCAACTTGCTTAGATACATGTCTTTACTTTAGATGTTTTACAATTAATTCTCCTTTCTGTTTTTTTTTCCCTTTCTTCTTGCCCCTTTTTGTTCCCCTAACCATCTTCCCCCTCCCTTTCTTATTCCCTCATAGCAATGATGATTATGAATAACCTTGACACCTTGAGTTTGATATGATTTGTCCAAAAATTACCGTGAATGTGGTTTTTTCATTTTATCTTGCTTTTGTCTACGTCATTTGATTCAGAGCCTTTTGTTGTTTCTTTTCTATTATTTTTTTTGTTTATTCTTATACTCGTACCTTTTTTGGACCAGTATTCAATTTAAAAGTTATTTACATACATATATACATATATATTAGTTTCCTTTTTTCATTATTAAATCCTACTTTTTTCACGTTCTTTCCTTTGCCAATGGTATCCTTTCATGATTTTGTATTATTATCAACTTCTGATATTTTTACTACTACTATTTCAATTGATGTCTATTTGCCATGAATGTAGTTTTTTATTTTGTCCTGCTTTTATCTACATCCTTTGATTCATAGTCTTTTGCCGTTTCTTTTCCCTTATTTTTTGTTTATTCATATGCTCTTACCTTTTTTGAATCAATATTCAATTCAAAAATTATTTACATACATATATGCATATATGTTAGTTTCCTTTTTTCACTATTAAATTCTGCTTTTTTCCATGTATTTTCGTTTGCCTATGGTATCCTTCCATGATTTTGTATTATTATCAACTTCTGATATTTTTGCTACTACTATTTGAATTTAGATCTACTTATATGTATAACATGTTGTTCTCTTTTTTTCTTTTGCCCTCTCCCTTTTCTTTTCTTTTTCCCCCTTTCTATTTTGTTTCAACCTATTATTTTATTTACTTTCTGTTTACTTTTCTGTTTTCTTTTGAGTTTAAGAACTTGAGTTAAAATGAGAATTTGACCACAGATTTTAGTCTCAAATTCAAATTAAAATTCAAATTTTACGAAAGAATATGATCTTAAATAAAGTTGTAATTTAAATTTAAATGCAAATGAAGAAGCCTTATTCCAACCCTAATATTGCATTTAAAAGCTGATAAAGGAAATACACTTCTAACATAAATAATTTTGAGTGCATTTTGCAATAATTTTTTTCGTATTCTTTTACAAGTTTTCAGTTTCCATGTAATTTCATTAGCATTTCTCCGCATTTCTTTTTTTTTCTTAGGCAATGCAATTTGTTTCGTTTGACCCAATCAAAAAGAAAAAAAGAAAGAAAGAACGTCAAACTAAAAGTCAAAGTGATGATTTTACCTCCTTAAAAAAAATAGATAATTAGACCTAACACCACTTTCTTTCGTTTGGAGGCATACGAAACGTTTTAAGCCTGTCTAGTTTGTTGATATGAATTTTTAATTTGAATTAATATGTAATTTTATGTGAAAATTTTTTTATTGTAATAAAAAAGTTAGATATAACTATTTTTAGAGCTTTTTACTGTAACAAAACTTAAATTCTAAACTCAAATCGGTAAAATTAACGAGACTTTATCTGTTTCTTCTTACAATTCATTTGAGAAAATGTTTTTTTTTCTGGAGAAAAGAATCAGGTGTGGTTGGCCCAACGAAAATTCCACGTGTCTCTCGAAAATTGGGTTATCCTTTTAGTACGATTAACGTGGCAAACTGACATTGGTGTCCTTAAATGAGTAGCCATCTGTCAAAATATCATTGGTGAAAAAAATCGAGCTCAAGTAGACACACAGCAGACGATCCACCACAGCTTCTGAGTGGCCGACACTAACGCCACGTTTCGTCTTGTGATTGACCGGATGGAGAAAGTGAAGGGCCCGACTTGATGCAACAATGAAATAAGTTAAAAATTTTCCCTATGTTTTTGCTTAAGCTTTTTTTCCCTGTAATTGTTTTCATTTCTTTTGTAGTTGTTTTTTTTTTAATTCTCTCTCTTGTTTTATAAACAATTTGTATAGTTATTATTTTAAACTAATCATGCGTGTGTGAAACGTGTTTAAGATTAGAACTAAACAAAAACTAAAAAAAGAGGAAAAAGTGTTGATTTGTGGTATGATTTTATATGTTTTAACACCGTTTTGCGATAAATTATTGATGTTGCTCAGATAAAAATACTATATAGTCATTCAAATTTAAACAAAAAAGCGCTAAAATAAAATAAAATCATACTTAATTAAATGAAAAACACAACAAACAAAACAAAATAAAACTAATTAAAACACAACAAAATAAATTATAGTTTTTTCATGTCCTTTGCTTCAAATCTTTCCCGTTTTTGTCTTCATTTCTTTTATGCCATTTTTTTCTTTCTTCTCTTTAAAAAAAAATTATTTAATTATTATTTTAAATGAATCACAAACACAAAGCGCACACTTAAGACTAGTAAAATAAAAAAGATAAATCATGAAAAAACCATCATATAGCGCAAAGTACTTAAAGCCTAACCAAATAGGATAAACTATCATGAGAATACTAAGGGGCAAGTTAATGATAAGATAACAAATAAGAAAAATATTGCAATAATAAAACAAAAAAAGAAGAGGGTTAGGAATTAAATTTCAGGGTTTTTAACTGCTAAACGTCTGAAAGATTCGTATTTCCTTTACACACAAACACATATAGATTTAGGAAATAAATCTGACCAGAATATGCAGTAAATTTGATACCGAAAATAGCTTTAATTGACGTATATAAAATTATAGAAAAAAAACCTTAAAAAGGATGAATTCATCAATGCCATTAAACTATATATGTTATTTGAATATGCCTCGTACTTCGAAAATCATTTAATCCCTTAAACTATCTAAAATTGTTTAAAACACTCATTCCTTCTATAATACTAACAAAATGATTAATGTAATACTACTTATAATTTCATAAATATCACTCAAATTATTTGTTCTATGTCAATCTGTGCCTTGAACTGTTAATTTTGTGTCAACCTACCTCCTATTTTTTAACAACCGGAGAAACATATCCAACCAGACTTCTCATATAATTCAAGGAGATATTTATGTAATTAATCACTAAAAATATGAAATGCGCTAATTGGTTCATGAAACAAAAAGAGGCAAGCAACTGGATTTGTGTCGACAAAAAAGTCTCGAAAATTGAGGAGTGAGGACAATGGGTTATCGTTGTTTTATTCTCATGGGAGCAGTATTGAAAGTTCGGGCGGCAGATATGCCCGATGCCTGAAAATTTTCGGGCACAGCGGGTAGGCGCCATTCGCCGCCCGTCTGACTACTTTGGCCGGGCACGGGCTTGGGCAGCCCGAGGAAAATCTATTCCGGCTGCCCGCCGCCAGTAGAGAAGTCGAGTTCGCCGCCCGTTGGATTTTTTTTTTAAATTTTTCCGCGTAACCCAAATTTGCCTGAACTTTGCCCAAATTTTTTTACCGTTAGCCCGATTTTTACCCGAATTTTGAGCCCAATGGTTCTTTTTTGCCCGACCCGACCGCCGCCCGAATTGTGAACCCCAACGGCTATTTTTATTACCGTTGCCCGAATTTGCCCGAACCCCGACCCGACCGCCCGAAAATCCCATAGCTGTTGGAACTAAATTTTTGGGAGAAATTTTTTTTTTTTCCAAGCCAAAAAATTTCTTATAAATACCCCCCTCCCCCAACCATTTTCCTCACCCAAAAACTCTCATCATCTCTTAATTTCTCTCAATCTCTCTCAAATCTCTCTCAAATCTCTCTTAATCTCGCTTAAATCTCTCGCGATCTCTCTTAATCTCTCTCAAAGCACTCTCAATCTCTCTTATTTTTCATAATGGCTTCTTCTAGTTATGGTGATGATATTCCCATTGATGCCAAATTCAACATCGAAGAAGGGCAATTTCCTTATATTTTTCAAACGCAGGAATCGCAAACTACAGAAAGAGTTGCTGAGGAAACTGTAAATCCGAGCCTGGTGGACGTACTAGAGGTCATGGACGTAATGGTGGTGGGCGTGGAGGAAAGGCAAGCGGAAGTGCTAGTGCAAGTGTTGCAAGTTCTAAGAAGAAATGCAAGCATACCTCAGCAGTTTAGGAGCACTTCAACACATTCGAGGAGGTCAACAATAACGGTAACATTAAATACATAGCTTAATGCAAATATTGTGGTGATAAATTACAAGGTAACACTAATGACGACACTACACACTTGAGAAGACACTCTAAAAAGTGTCTTCAAAAGCAAGGAGGCGGACCCGATCTCTGCCAAACACAATTATCGTTTGATTGTCAAACCGGCGGTCTAACCACTTGGAAATACGATCCGCAAGTCAATTGTATAGAAATGGCACGCTTAGTAACCACATTAGATCAACCAATTAGTTTTACTGAACAAAAGAATTGGCAACATTATATTAAAATTGTACATAATCCTAATGCACAATTTTTTTCAAGAACTACTCTTAGGAAAGATGTATTAAAATTATATAAACAAGAAAAGAAAGCATTAATCAACCTTTTACACTCTACTAGTGGTTGCGTTGCGTTAATGGTGGATATTTAGTCCACCATTGCCAACAAAGATTATTTAGCTGTAACTAGACATTATTATAAAGGTTTTGATTTAGATAAGAGAATATTAAGTTTTAAATGTGTTATAGGATCACATACTGCCAATTTAATATATAATACAATTTTATCTGTCATTGATGAATATAGTTTAAGGGATAGAATAATGGCCATAACATTAGATAATGCAAATACTAAAGCAATAGAACTTTTTGAAAATGATTTAAGTTTATTCGGTAATAATGATATATTTCACCAATGTTGTGCATGTCATATAATTAATTTAATAGTGAAATCCGGTTTAAAATCAATGTCAGGTCATATTAAAAGAATTAGAGATAACATTGTTTGGATTCAAGGTAGTAATAAAAGAATACAAGATTGGTTTAAATTTCTACAAGCATGTAATCAAAATCCTAGAGTATTAGCCTTAGATATGCCCATAAGATGGAACTCCACTTATATAATGCTTGAACAATGCATCCCCTATAAAGATGCAATAACAAATTATGTTAGTGTAAAATTAGGACCAGGATTTATAGATGAAACTGATTGGTAAATTACCGAACTCTTGTTTAACTTTTTAGGTAGATTTAACGAAGTTACTTTAAAGCTTAGTGGAACTTATTACCCAACGTCACCATTAGCGTTAGGAGAATTTTTAAGAATGTATATTTTATTTAATGAATTTAGGACACACGATGTTTTAGGAGTTCCTATCGCTTCTATGGAAAAAAAGTTTAAAAAAGATTGGTCTAAATTACCAATGTTGTATGGTTTCAGTGTTATTTTCGACATTAGATTAAAATTAGATAGTTCAGAAAGTGGATTAGATAACTTAGGTGACTTTTTAAAAACACACATCGTGTAGAATAACCGCAACAACGAGACGACAATCCGCATTCATTCTTGAATGTTTTTGGGTTGTCTAAGAAGAGGAAGAAGACGACAACGACGACTCAAGGTCAAGAAGAATATGGGAGTGGATCTTCATCAAGAGGTGGCGGCAATAGCGGCAGCTTCAACGAGTTAATGGCGTACCTGAGTGAGGGATTAGTTGTAGACAATAGTGAAATGTTTGATTTGGTTCAGTGGTGGAGGCTACGAGCATTAACTTGGCCGATCCTAACACGACTGGCAATGAATATTTTTTCGATTCCAGTCTCTACTATTACAGCCGAACAAGCATTCAATACAACCGGCCGAATACTTGAAGAGCGAAGACATGCATTGCAACATGATATTGTTGAAGCTTTGGTGTGCATCAAGGATTGTGATCGTTCCGATCAACGCTTACACGATACAATTTTACTGGCAAGCCAAGAATTGATCGACAAATTTAATAGATTAACTTTTAATTTTCAAGACGATCCTTCTGCTTCAAATTAAATTCTATTATTGTAATTTGTAAATATTTATTTACTTTGTATATTGTTATTGTAATCTTGTATAAACTTTATAAGTTCGTCAAATTTGTAATTCATCACACAATGATTGCACTCTTTTTTCCTTACCAAGTTTTTATCCCAATTGGATTTTTCTTGGTAAGGTTTTTAACGAGACAATCATGAATTACAAATTTAAAAATCAATAAAGAAATAATTTTTTATATAGTTCGTGTGTTCATTTTAAATTTCAAATTGTAATATATATATATATAATAATATATAAATATATAATATAATATAAAAAATATTTAAAATTTTGGGCAACTCGGTCGGGTATCGGGCAGCCCGACCGGGCACGGACAGCCAAAGGCTGCCCGAAGCCTGTCCAAGAAGAAAATTCGGGTCGGATCGGGCAGCCCAAAAATTCAGGCAGTTCGGGCTCGGTCATCAGGTAAAAATTTTGACTTTTCAGTGGTCGCGGGCGGCCGGTCCAAAATTTCAGCACTGCATGGGAGTAACTTAGTAGCCCACACACTAGCGCACTAGCACAACTGTCCTTTTCATTGAAATTAATCATTTTTTGTTAGAATTCTCCTTTGAAGCTGACATCTTTTAAGAGCTCTGATCATAACACAAAGGGCATTCCTTCAATTTTTTGTGTAAGGTTGAGGTGGGTTTATCTCTATTTTCTTCTTTCAATTTAAATTTTTTGAGAGAAAAACACTACATCAGAACTACGAAGTATGATCTTAAACTAGACAAAACTATTAAAACAAACATCACCTTATTGATCAGCTGAAGAAATTAAAAAGATGAGTCAACTGCTCAAGTCAATGTGAGCTAGCTTTCAAAAGTATTCGACCCGTACGAAACGTCTAAAATCGTTTAAAAGTCTCCTGATTTGATATAATTTTTGTCCATATATAATAAATACACTTTTGTCACATCAATAATAGCTAGCATGTATATGAGGAAAATTCTATCCTAGTAAGAAGAATTAATAGTTACGAAAATGACCAGCATTATGAAATATGAATGAATGAATGAATGACCGACTAACATAAGGAATCACTAATTGCTTGACCAATAGTTTTCTCATGTATTAGTGTCGGAGTGGAAAGATCCAGTCGCTAAAACGACATCATTTTGATGTAAAAGAAACGACGGTGTTCAGAGGGTGACAACGCAAATTAAGAAGAAACGATCTCATATTTGGTTCAACCAAAACAACATATGACAAAATTAATAACCGAAGAAGTTGATCCCAGAATGAAAGATCCGAGTGAAAGAGGCTAAGTAAAAAAGCAGAAAAACTTGAAGATGGAAAGAGAGGGTCAAATCAGATGGTGGAGAAGAACAAGTGTTTTAGATAAATGGTTTAGAAAGCTTCAAGGATATTTCCAGTATAGATAAGGGTCTATAAACATAACAATGGAAGAATAAGATATCTCTCTATTTCTCTTTTTTTCTTTTTTCTTTGGACGGTCACACAATCGCAGCCATTCACACGATTCAATGATAAAAAAGAAAATGACATCGTTTCTTTCTTTGCTATTGCATTGCTAGTTGCTATTCTATTTCTTCCCAAGGACTTTTGGGAGTAATTCTTTTCGCAACTCGAATCACAACTTCAAACATTTTGTTGCATTATTTTATCTCATAGAAATTTAAATTCAGACTTTTTTATTAGAGTGTTTTCTGTCACATAAATAAATTTTAACTCAATGTCTCAATTTGAATCAATAAAAAGAATGCTTAGGCCCCGTTCATTTTATTGATTTGAGTTTAGAATTTGAATTTTGTAGCTCTGAGAAACAGTCACATCTAACTTGTTTGTTACAATAAAAAAATATCACATAAAGTCACATCTCAATTCGAATTAAAAATTTAAATCAGCGAACTAAACGGACATTTAATTTATTATATTATATTATAAATCTATAACGACAGTTACAGATACTTCATATATACACGGAAAGTTCCTAGTGGTATGTATGATAATGACAACTTAAAAAGCAGGACTGAGAATAAACGTTTAGTAGAGAAAATCAGAAATCAAAAACAGCGATTAGAGTCGAAGTGGTGAAGATTCAAGGCCCTCCAAACACACAATAATTGTATCTATTAATTCATCGTCTCGCTTATCGTATTTTGTTGTTGGGCGTGGAAAGTTTGAATCTTCTGAGCAATTCATTATTTGACTAAATAAAACAATTCTGGATTAGAAATGTTACTTGGTTGGCTAGGCTCATTTGCCTTGTAAACAAAAGAATTACAGCCTGTTTTTTTGCTAGTAAAAAGAATTCTTTATATTATGTGTATACACATATCTATACCGGAAATGTGTGAAGAACGGTTGGAGCGGTGCTAGAAGAAGGCTCATGAAGTAGTTCCGAAGATGTGGGCCATTTATAGAATGGTATCAGAGCCTACACCAAGTTAAATGTATGGCTAACGAGGATGTTGGGCCCCCAAATTGTGGGGTAGTTATGACAATCATCAATCTCTTGAAGAAAAAAGTCTAAGAAAAAGTAAGTTGTGAGTCTCACATCGCCTGAGAATAGTTATAGATAACTGTTTATAAAGAATGACACCATCTTTTAATAGTATGAAGTCTTTTGAGGTGAAACTTAAAAGTAAAACTGTGCATGTTCAGACCTAAAGTGAACAATGCCATCTTCTAATGATATGAGACCTTTTAGGGTATCAAAAACTGTACCTAGCTAGAAATATGTCCAACGAGGATGTTGGACCTCCACAAAGAAGAGTGACTGTAATAATCATCAATACCTTGAAGCATGAAATCTAAGAAAACTTTACAATCCCATATTGGCCGGAGAAGGATATAGATAAAGAATTATAAGGAAGAACATCACCCCTTAATGATGTGAGACATTTAAAGAGTTTATATTACTCAACCAGCAAGAGATTTAGCTATAATACTCAAAACAAGAACAAAAAACTATATTCTAACATAGGACCAAAATTACAAGAGCTTAAAAACTCACCCTTAAAGAAAAAGCTGTTTTAGGCTCCATTGATGATGAAAACTCGTTCTTAGCTTGAAGGATTTGATTAAAATAAGATTCTTACCGAGAAAGAAGAACAAAAAATTCGGATTAATAGACAACCATGGAGAGAAATTGTTAAAAAGGAAGTTTGTTAGAGAGGAACTTACCAAAACACAACCACAACTTGCAACAGTATGTAACAACTCTCGGATTTTAAAATGGCAGCCACTTTAGCATAAATTTTGGACTCTATAATCCTCTTTGAACACTTGAAAACGTTCGTGCATGATCAAACAATGGAGTGAGGAAGATATTTTGATAAAAGACAAAACTTTGAATTTGGAGGTGGTTTGAGTGGTTTAGGTTTATTGAGCTTTCTCTTTCTAGAAACGAATTTTAGAGAGAGAGAGAGTGGATGAGTCTGAAAATGAAAGGGAGAGTTATTTTTGAAATCATAGTTTGGATCACACATTTTTCAAAAATTCTATTTTCAACACTGAATTTTGGCAAAATTGCAAAATTAACCTTGAAATGGAATTTTGAGAAAATTCTATTCTTGATTAATTTCGACACTCCGGTTAAGAGTACAATGTTAAAAATTCTATTCATAATTTAATTTCATGAGTTTTTCACCAATTATTTAACTATCATAGCCGTGAACAACATGTTCAACGGTTCATGTGTGAATCAAGAAGATTAAATCTCATTAGAATTATCATAAAAATCATACCTTACAAATAAACTTATGAGTCAGAAATATTTTTATCAGTAATGACTTAATAAACATTATCTTCATTGTCATACATGTAGTCAACAACATTTGTAGAATCTGAAGTCTCTTAGGTTTCTTATTTTCTCTTTTTTTCAGGGTGCTTTATTAATTCTTCACAATTTCTCCTAATATACAATTTCTTATGACAATCGTAGCACTCAATATCCTTCCTTGATCGGGATTGAAAACGATCATCTCTTTTATCATAATATCACCTTCGTGACTTACTTCTACCCCTATTTGAATCTGACTTCGTGCCATTAAAACTTGCTCAGTATGAGACGTACTACTTGGCTTCTTTATATTTGCAATCTCTAACAGAGTAGTTGACACCTCATCCATGTAGCTACCAAAGTCTCATGTGATTTAGGTAAGGAGGTCAACAAAATTACCGTTTTATCTTTCTCATTAATTTTGACATCTACACTTAATAATTGAGTTATGCACTTATTCAAATTTTTATATGGTTCCTAACATCACTTTCTTTATCCATCTTCAACTCATACAAATATTTTTTCAAATATAATCGATTTCTTAGAGATTTTGACATATAAACTTTTTTCAACTTCCCAAGAAGAAATGAAATGAAGATCACCAAGATCTTTCATGGCGAAGTGCGTACCCAGTCGCTGAATGAAAGAAAGGGGTCTCGGTATTCGTTCTGACTTCCGAGAGAGCGGCTTTCCACTTCTGGCTTAAAGGCTTGCTTTCCTGGCTCCTTTCAAAGGTAGGCTTATCGCCGAAGACAAACCAACCGATCTACGCTCGAACCTGCCAAGCCAATCTAGATGTCTTACGCATAACACAAGCTAAGCCGCTTCCAGTGAAAGCAGTAGTCAGTTAGCTCAATAAACCTAGCAAACACCGGCTAGATAAGTTAGGAGTTTGAATATGCCCAGAGTACAGCGCAACTTAGACCTTAATGGACGAGAGGCTCTTTCTTACTTATTCTCGAATCCCCTGCTCTTAGAGACTCGTACAAAGAAGAAAAGAAGTGTCATCCGAGAGTCTTCTTCGTCTTCTGCTGGAACTGTTTTCTCTAAAGGTAGTGAAGTGAGCCGAGGAGAGGAAGCATCTTGTTCACCAATCCGATCTTCTTTCAGAAGCCGGTAGAGAATAGGCTGTGATGCCAGAGGAGAGAGAATTTCTTTTGTTGACAAAAATGTTTCATTCGTAACACTTATTTCAATTCAGAAATTAAATTTAAATAAATAGTACTTACCGCTCTTTGATACTACTTGTTAAGACTATAAGATCTACCGCAAGAGATTGAGATTTCAACTTAAAAAATTAACTTTTTAAAAAGTGTGCTTCGAACTTCCATGTCCCGTCTGAAAATAGGCCTGAGGAGTTAATCGCAAATCAAAGAGATGAGACGAATCCTGATTCCTGAAGGTAACAAACTTTGGTGGGGATTACGATGTCAGTCAGAAGAAGGCACAGAAAACAATAATCGCAGCAATTCACCCGATTCAATGATAAAAAGAAAATGACATCATCTCTTTGTTTGCTATTGCAATGTATTGCTACCCTATTTCTTCTACATATACATATATATGACGTAATCAATTATATTATTATTAATATATATTCTATATTAGATGGATATGACTCAATTATATGGAAAGTTCTTAATCGCAGGACTGAGAACAACGTGTAGAGAATTCAGAAATCAGAAGCAGGAGACTAAAGGGTTGAAGGGTGAAGATTCGAGGCCCTTCAAACACAACCAAAGTTTTAATATTTATCCTCTTCCCTTCCTATTTCTGGGTAAGCTTCAATTTAAGTCCCTTTTTCTCCGTTCTTTTTCTTTTTCCTTTTTCTTTTCTGTTCTTTCCTTTTGCTTTATTTATTTATTTATTTTTTCCCTTTTTCAATCGCTCCATATTGCTAAATATCTTATTTTGTTCTTGGGCGTGGAAAATTCGAATCTTGTGATTGGGCAAGCAATTCATTATTTGACTAAATAAAACTGTTACGGATTACGTAGTTGGCTTCTTTGCTTTAATTAAGAAACAAAAGAATTACTTGTTTGCCTCTAAGCATTCCTTACTCTAATCGCGCTTTTGTATATGTTCGTCCCACTCTTATTAATTAATTGCATTCGGTAGTTGAAAAATAGTAGAGTTGGGTCTTTCTGCTGTTATACATGCAATATCTTATTCTTAGATCCCATTCATTTCACTAATTTGAATAATCGCGCTTTTGTATATGTTCGTCCCACTCTTATTAATTAATTGCATTTGGTAGTTGAAAAATAGTAGAGTTGGGTCTTTCTGCTGTTATACATGCAATATCTTATTCTTAGATCCCATTCATTTCACTAATTTGAGTTTAGAATTCGAGTTTTACTACAGTTAAAAGCTCTTAGAAACAGTCATATTTAACTTTTCTGTTATAATAAAAAATTTTCACATAAAATCACATCTCAACTCGAATTAAAAACTTAAATCAACGAACTAAACGGACCTTTAGTGTGATAATTGTCAAAAACATTATCCGACTATCATTGGACATTGTGCCACAATACAACTTTTGTGCTTAGTCATAATTTTTGCATTATGAAAAGGTCTCTCTGGTGCTTGAAAACTCTTTACTGTTATTAAATGAATAGGATGTAATTAACCATTCCATTCCATTCCATCTAGTGAAAGAAAAATGGCAGCACTGGCAACCGCGGAAGTCTGCGACACAAATGCAGCACTTCTTGCCACCGGGGAGCTGCATGTGTTGCAGCCGCTGTTCAAGACGTACGGGCAGTGCAGGGCGTTTGCGGGGCCCGTGGTTACGCTGAAGGTGTTCGAGGACAATGTGTTGGTGAGGGAGGTTTTGGAGGGCAAAGGAGAGGGAAGGGTGTTGGTGATAGATGGGGGAGGGAGTATGAGATGTGCTTTGGTTGGGGGGAATCTGGGGCAGCTGGCACAGAACATGGGGTGGGCCGGGATCGTGGTGAATGGCTGCATCAGAGATGTTGATGAGATCAACGGCTGTGATATTGGGGTCAGGGCTTTGGCATCTCATCCTGTGAAATCAAACAAGAAAGGAGTCGGGGAGAAGCACGTGCCTGTCCACGTTGGAGGAGCCTTGATACGTGACGGAGAATGGTTATATGCAGATAGCGATGGCATTCTTATCTCCAAAACTGAGCTCTCTATCTGAAGTCTTTAGACTTTACAATTTTATCACATCAATAAGAACTGAGATTTGAGATTTGAGAGAGGATAACATGAAATACTCTCAATTCACATTACAATCCCTAGGAAATTGCTCGTGTTTTCTACTCCACATGTCGTTTCACTACTTATCTTTGTACCTTTTATTTATTTATTTATTTTTTTTCTTGTTCTGTGCTAGTTCGGGACTAGACCATAGTTTCAAAATTGTCTGTTTCTCACTCTGGTCGTTTTTGTTTTTGATAGTTTATAATACTTGTTGTCTTTGCAAAGCACGAGTGTGACAACACCAACGCTACGGCGATAAAAAGAGTGAAAAATTTCAATGACTACTAATTGGGGAGATGCAGCGTCCAAATTCAAGTGATGTTGCAGTCAGACATTTTGAGTTTTAAGGGCGATTTTCGTTGTCTTGTTTTCGACTGCTTCGAGGACAATTGTCCTGGAATAAGTTTGGTTGTAAACTTTTGGTTATTTACACACCAATTACCAGAAAGTAAAAGACCGATGTTCTCGTCATTTGTCTTTTCCAATTTCCAATATTGACTGAGTAAATTTCTTTTCGATCCGTAGAAAGACCAGAAATGGCTGAATTTTGAACCCTTACAAGAAAATTGAATCTCAATTCTCATATCTTACACTACGCACAGTTAAGTAAACAAAATGAATATACCCTCAAAATCTCAGATTCTTTTTGTTTCTGTATGGTTCACGTCTTAGAAACATAATTTCTAAAAGCTTGCTTGCATGTGCCGACTTTCAAACAAACAGCAGCACTCGCTACTCTCAAGTCACTCAGATTATCAGATAAGACTTAAAAGAGTAACCAATTTTCAGAAAAAAGCAGTCCTTCCGCCCCTTCGACTATGCCTGTCATAAGCCGTGTTGAACTTGTCGACTAGCTCATTCATTGTGCTGGGAGACGAGGGGAAAAAAAAGTCAATTGTCAAAATATGGGAAGCAATTGTGGAATTCAGCAGAATGGAGTTTACTAATATCTGTGTTCACAGTTCTAGTTTACTTGATACATAAAATTCTAAATTTCTACATATTCTGCAAAATTGGCAAGAACATTCAAAGGAACCTAATTAGTTTGGTTTAGGGTCCTAAAGGTTCAGGGGTTCAAAATGTGATGGTTTGAACTATAAAGTCTTAAAAGTCTGGTTTGGAACACGGGTTCAAACCATATAATAGTGAGAGTCCAAGTTTTGATTTTCCTAGTTCAACTGGTTTAAAACATCACATCATGGTTCAAACTGGGCCAAAAACTTGTGCATCCAAACAATGGTTTGGAATGCGTTCACGGTTCAAATCACATGAACCCATGAGCTAAAAGGCCCCCTAAATGGGCACAGGCACATGAGTTGCAAATTTGCCCTTACCAACATAAGACTATGTTTTGTAAGAGGGAAAGAAAATAAGAATGGAAGAAAGATGTATAACCTAGGCAAGAAAAATAGAAAGCAAGCAGAGGAAATTTCTCTCGTTATGTTTAGTACGGATTCTCTCCTCTAATCTCTCTACATTTGGAGAGATTAAATCGGTGTTCTTTGAAGGATTTGAAATCCTTCACCCAATCCGTTCATTCCCTCCTCTTTTTTCTCATATCAAACAATCATGGGTCCTAACGTCCTCTCACCCCCAACTCCTTGCACTTTTCCCTCCTATGAAACAAGCTCTAAGCTACATAGGTTATCTATTTAAGAATGCCAGCGTGCTTAGAAATTAGCAAGCGTATCATGAAAATTGTTATCTCGTTGAGCCCACAATAAAGCTCAAGCTCTATCTAAATTGCATGGCAAGTCAAGGCTAGCAAGTTACTTGGTACTAGCAGCTGAACACGTGTTTAAACCCCACTTGACAAGTATTATATTCTTTTCTCTTACCGCGTTGAAACAATAAAGATCTAATCTTTTTAATGGAAAGGTATAAATTAGGATGATAAAAATTTCAAAAGATCTGAGAAGGTCTCATATCATACCTCGAGCAGTTGGTGAACATGGCTAGGTATGTAATCAACAATGTATCATTGTATTCCTATAGAACAATGTAGACACATAGACAGTGAGTGAGTTGGCAATAAAGCCATTCGTAGGAATCATAACGAGTAGATTAATCTAATTTAGTATATTAGCATGTAAATTCTCAATCACTTTGTTTTTTTTTTTCCCCCTTACCACTTCATTGAACCGAATACACATATAAAAACCACCGAATAATACAAATAAAAAAACCACCAAATCATTGGCTTTTCCAATTTCTAAGAAATAAGCAACACTTACCATCAAGAAATCATCTAGGAACTTTCCAGATTCAATAGCTGGCAACCTTCTCAGAAGACTCGACACTTGCCTTAGTAGTGAATTCTCACAAGGTATTTCACCTGCAATGCATATGCACAACAGAAACAAAAGCATCGGTCCAGTCCTCTTTTTCTTAAGAAAACAAAGTTGGCATAATACAGTATCGCGAGGTTTCTCTCCGTCGCCTCTAATTACTCGAATAATAGATCAGTAAAACAAACAAACATTAGTAGAGAATAAAGAAATTCATATACCTTTCTGCATAGAAAGTAGATAGTGATGAAGCACCCTTATTCTGCTGTTTAGCATTTTGATGGCACTATGTATGCCTGTGAGGTTGGCAGCCACTGCAATTGCAAACAACCCAACCAACTTAATAATGTCAATAGTAAGTACACAAGAATTACATTACATTTCTCAACTGAACTGAAATGAGGGAATCAAAGATTTAAGCGGCGGCAAAGAGAAAAAGAGAGAGAAAGAAGGGCTGACGTTGTGTTGCGGCGGAACCGCCATCAGATGGTTTAAGATGAGCAACATGATCAACTGAGATCCTTTCTGCTTCTACAGTCTTTCAATCGAATAAATAAACAAATAAATAAATATAAATGTGTAATTTTAATTTAGTAAATAAGATAAACAAGGTATGTATGTATGTATGTGTAACGAACGAACGAACCTCAATAGTGTAGCTTGAGCGTACAAAAATTAGCTGCGGCACTCCATCAATGACATGCAGCTCTTAATTTTGCAAATTTGTTGAGGTCCTAATTCTTTTAAAAAATTTTATAGTTCATGTTTTTTATCATTGTTTTTAAAAAAAATTAAATTCAGTAGAAAAAATATTAAATAGAGCAACATTAAAAGGATTTTTTTTTCCTAATTGGGCTAATAACAAAAGAAGAAAAAATCCCAATCAAAATCATTTGGCTATAGTAGTAGTTTTACAAATCAGAAACAAGCTATTTTAAGTGCAAAAGTAATTAAATATAGACGATAACTAATCACTAATTAGACCCTTTATAAACATAATAATCGAATCTAGTATTATTTTAGAGTTTGTTTCGAGATACGGGCAGGCATAGATACGTACCACTCTCGAAAATGGTAACAGGGAGATCCTTCTGGGCATGATTGATGGAAGGATTCAGCAGAACATAAACCGGGCTTTCATTGATGTCCATCAACTGTGCGTGTTTTGTTGAAATTATGATTAGGGCGTGTAGAAAAGAGAAGGAAAAAAAAAAAAAAAAGAGGAATGGTTTCCACAAATTCATGTAAGAAAAGATTAAGATTTAGGATTAGGAGGTACATACGGCTTTATGAATGTGCATGTCGGATTCGAGAGCGTCGCTTCCGGTGGAGTACCAGCCCAGGATGTAAAAGTGAGGGAAAACCTTCTTATCTGAACGAAAAGAAAAACCCTGAAAACCCTAAAGAAAGGAAAGAGAAGAAATAGTAACAAGAAGAAGAAGAAGCAAAACATACAGAGCTCCTGCTTCTTCTCGAGGAAGGGGCGGTCGAGAGAATGGGTGGAGGGATCGTAGAGAAGCTCAAAGCTGTTGAAGATCTCGACCGTACGGCCCCTCTGTACTCCGATGACGCAGCCGTACACGCGAGGAGGCTGTTGATGCTCCTGCTGTTGTTGTTGTTGTTGTTGTTGATCATTGATATCATTATCAGAAGAAGAAGGAGAAGACGGAGAAGAAGAAGTCCGCTGCTGCTGAGACTTGACTCGGGTGAAGTGATCGGAGATGTTGACTATCACCAGCGGATGCAGCTTGAACGTCAGTCCGCTGCTCGAGTTCGACGACGACGACGCCGCCGACGCCATTCCCCCCCAATTTCCCCTCCAATTTTACGGTTTTTAGTTCTAATTTTAGGGCTCCGCCTTTTTCCGGCCGCTCACTCTGCCTGCCCTTTATTTTCTTCACAATCTCCCCTTTTGCTTGCCTGCCTTCCTTCCTTCCTTTTCCCTGTTTTCCTTTCTTATTCTTTTATTTTATTTTATTTTTCTTATTTTTAATTAACAATTAATGTCTGATTCGAATTGTTAATTCTATATTTTACAAATAAATTTTTTGAAAAATAATCAAATTCCTCATATATAATTAACTCAAAATCTTTTTTTTTTTTTATAAAAAAAATTAAGGACTAGGATTTTATTTAAAAGGGATAATTTAGACATTAATATTTTTGGCTATTTTGCTTTTTCATATTTTTTATTTCTCGTTGTTTTTTTTTTAAAATAAAAATAAAAATAAAAGCGGGCCGGCCCATTTACAAATAGCGGTAGCTCTGGGCCCATATTAAGAAGTTGGCTTTCGTCAGCATAGGAAAGTGTAGACACAGACACACGCACGCAGTTATCGATTTTGCAATTCCAAAGCTACCACACACCGAATAATAATGCATCATCCACCTCCAATAAAATAAATAATTTATTATTATTATTATAATAGTAGAAGAAGAGGAAGAAAATAAGAAGAAGAAGAAGAAGAAGAAGCAGAAGCAAAAAAGAGTAGATAACATAAGACTATTATTAAGGGGAAGAGGGAAGGCATGTTATAAATTATAAATTACAAAGAGTGATTGATTGAATTTGCGGTGGTGAATATTGAGAGAGATTATGGCGATGCGAGAGGTGGTAACGGGAGGGGCTGCTTGTGCGGTTCCAGGCTCATCTTCTTCATCGAATCCTCTGGGCGCTCTCGCCAACGCTCTTCTCGGCTCTTCTTCCAAGACTAAGGTTAATTTATTTGTTATTTGCAAAGCAGTTGGGATTTTATTTGATTGATTTTTTTTATATTCACAAAATTCAATTGCATACAATACAGGAGAGGCTAGAGGAGATTCCCACCTCGGCGGCGGCGGCGGCGGCGGCGTCATCGGAAAGAGATGCGCAGTTGTTGGATCAACCTCTTATTAATCAGCTCCCTGGTTCCGAGTTCGACCGTCCTTTGTTGCCTCCTTCCTCCCAGGTAACCCCTTCTTCTTCTTCTTCTTCTTCTTCTTCCTCTTAATTAATTTATTTTAATTTAATTCTCTCCATAATCCATCATCCATATCTTATGATGATATGATATCTGACAGACTACAACACTTGAATTAGTTGTCGTTAATAAAACAAACCCAATACTCAATTTGCTACCTTTTTACGTTACTGAATATTACTACTCTCTTACGATTATGCATTTCTTTTAATTTCAACTTCAGTCTTTGGAGTTGGAATTCAGTTCTAATGTTTTAGATTCTGTATATATATGTATGTCATTAATTGTGTTGTGTTGCCATGTCAGGGATCGGATTTCATCGGCGCCTTCCGCTCTGCCGATTATTCCTCGCTTTCGGATGCGTGGGATGAGACACAACAGGCCTCTTCCCAATCTCATCTTCCTTCTCACCTTCAACTTCAACCCACTTTGGATGGTATCCTAACATTCTCCCCCACACCTCTAACTTCCTCTCTCTCCTCTTTCAAGTTCCAACTTTATTATTGTTTTCAAATGAACTGCAGGGCCGCCTCAAAGAGTGCTGTCCAACTTTCTGCACTCGTTTGTTGAGAGCAGCCGTGGCGGAATTCCTTTTCGTCCTGCTCCTCTTCCCCTCTTAGGATTGTCTCAAGGTGACAAACAATGCATACGCGACCGCACCAGCATAATGGCCAGACACATCTTCGCCGATAAAGGCGAAGAGTTTATTAACGCGCAGGTTTGAAGCCCGTCTATTGCCTCGTTTGGATGTAACAAGCTTTAGAGTTTGTTTTGGTCTCTTTGGCCCAGTTTTATAATGTGCCCCTTTATGAATTGTAAGAATGAGCACCACACTCATCAATCGACGAAATTTTCTCAACTTGGGATTTGAATCATATACCTGTTTGCTATTGTTTTAGTAACCATAGGTACATATTTACATCTCTAACCACCACAAACTGCAAGAACAACAACAAGAAGCTTGAGCTCCTTTTTTATTTTTATTTTTTGAAAAGAAAGTGATGGTGTGGATTTCCTAACAGTGGTAAGTTTTTGTGCACTTGTTAATTGGTCAGGTGAATGCCCTTTTGTGTTCTTTGGATATCGACAACAATGGCCAGGTTAAGGGACCTCTACATGCTAGATTACGGGAACTGGACGACTACTGGAATGAATCCCAAGGCATCATAAAGCCTCTGCATCCTACAGATGGATGGGTTGCTGAATTCGGGCAGCATCGAATAGAACACGGTGATCCTGATGCTTGGGCCCACTCATTTGAACAACAACATGGTGCTAATGGTTGGGCCTCAGAATTTCAGCAGGCAAGCAAACACTAGAAATTTTCCCATCTATAAATTTGAACCTGAATTTTGAAATCGTTTCATTGTTTCATGGCCATTCATTGCAAGTATCATGGAACATCCTTCAAGGCATGTGTATATTGCTTTTGATCGTGTAATTTTGTGGTCACAGGAGCAGTCTCAGTTGGCATCCATGGATCACATGGGAAGTGCAAATCTTGCAAATTTAGCTGCAATGGAGCAGAGTCGTATGCTTGCCAACACATTAGCTCAAAACCATGACCCTAAATTTCAGGTCTATAAGCGAGGACAATAACCTTTACGCTTCTCTTAAAATTTGCACTTAATTAGCATGAGCTTTATTTCCAAATTTTCGGAGAGTGTTATCATTGTGCAAGCTCTAGAAAATAATCTTCGTAGGCTTTCATAACTTTTCTACTGTTGTATACTCTAGTCGATCTACAATTTCAGAAACATGGACACTCATAGGCTTTTCGCCACCCATATGTGGAACCTTTTCTTTTTTCTTTTTCTTTCTTTCTTTCTTTCTTCTTTTTTTTTTTTTTTTTTTTTTTTTTTTTTTTTTTTTTTTTTTGGGCCTGCTGAAGTGAGCCAAAACATTTTTCTTCTTCCTCGCTCAACTGCTTATTGTATGTCACTCTAGAAGGGGCTGAAATAGTTGGCATACTAGGTAACGAAGCATATGATCAAATCCCTCTTTTTCGAGGATTGGGTGCCATCTTAAAAATTGATGGGTTTGGTACTTCGATTGTAAAATTTCTCGATGTTGTCATGATTGAATAGCCTGGGACGTACCTTGAAAGTCCACATATCTTCACTATTTATAAATTATTTTCTTCATGCTACATATTCCAGGCAGTCTAGCATGCTTTCTGTGGCTGAAGGTATTCAAATTTCAAAACCAGCCAGAATGTAGTAATTGAAAATCCTTCTATTAATACTTATCTTTTTTGCTTTCTTTATTGACTGATATTTGGTCAAGGAATTGAGTATGGACCCATATATTTGTGTGAGACGTCTAGAAAAACTTTCACCAACATTTTTCTGTTATAACCCTTGGGTAGAATTCATCCCCAAAAGCTAGCTTGTAGGGAGAGGGTGCCCAAGTGGTTATAAACCCAAATGCTAAGCCCATACTTTAGCAATGTGGGACTCAATCAGGATTCTAACATACCAGCACGCTTCCGACGCCGACGTCCATGGCGGCCCACTCTGGATGGCCCACTCTGGCCTTTCCAGGTCGCCCCTCCCCAGGTCCTTCCGCAACGTGGGCCTGAGGAGGAGCATGCTCTGATACCAATTGTTATAACCCTTGGGTAGAACTCATCCCCAAAAACTAGCTTGTAGGGAGAGGGTGCCCAAGTGGTTATAAACCCACATGCTAAGCCCATACATTAGCAATGTGGGACTCAACCACGATCCTAACATTATCACTCTTTATCTTTGAACAATTATCAAAAGTTTTTATTGTTTCTATTTTTCTTTTTATATTTTATGTGAACTAATTCATGAAGTTGTCATTTATTCAGAATTCAAAGTTTCTTCAGTTTGTATCAAAGATGAGTCGTGGCGAACTTACTATGGATGATAATCAAGTGAGGCAGACTGCTACATCATCTGGGGACTGGGCAACAGAGTATCAACAGCAGTACAATGCGGGTCCCTCTTGGGCTGATGAATTTGTATGTAAAAAACTATTTATAAATTGCTGTAGCCAATCGTTGTTATTTCTCTTGTGCATATAAAAGCTTATTCGGTGTGTGTGTTTCTGCCAATAGATATCTTTTGCTTAAGGAGTTAAATGTCCCCGGATTCTGATTTCCATGATCAAGTCTCATAGCATGCATGTAATTCTTAGTTTCAGTAGACTGTAGTTGTTGTCCTAGTAAAAACATTTCTGGTACCTGATTGCTTGAGGTTTGCAGACTTCTCGTGGAACTGATCGCTGGGTGAATGAGTTTACTTCTGGTGAAGAAAAGCGTGGATCAGTCGATGACCAGTGGGTCAATGAGTTTTCTAATTTGCACCTAGATGAAGAATGGGCAGATGAATTTGGGAGGCAAGTTGGTGAAGGAGCTGCCGATAGTTGGGCTAATGCTTATGATGAGTAAGTATGCTTGCTCTGCAATGAATATTTAGTAACGTAAATGGCCAAATTTGCTTTTATGTTATCGATTGTGTATCTTCAAGATGAAGAAGTGGTTGTCCACTTCTTCCTAACCACTGCTACTTTACTGTTTGCCATGATGCTAATCTATTATGTCTTAGGGTAATAAGGTGCCAGTTTATTCCAATGGTAATTGATTAACAATGTTAAATGCGGGAGTCCAAATTTTGAAGTCTGCCGATTATGAATTTAAACTGGCCATGTGCCATTATTTATATTTATGGCACAGTGGCACGGTCAGCCTGACGCTAAGTAATAAAATCAATGAGTATGAAAAATTGGATATGTTAAGTGCTTTCTTCTTCTGAAAACATGATGTGAATCTATATAAATCCGTATATGGTATTTGGAAAATAGGTACCTGAATGAGCAAGTAGCTGCCAAGCAGCGATCGGATGCTTCTAGGGGGGTCTATGTGTTCTCTGACATGAATCCTTATGTTGGTCACCCCAATCCCTTAAAAGAAGGCCAAGAAATGTTCCGTAAAGGCCTTTTGAGTGAAGCAGTGCTTGCTTTAGAGGCTGAGGTCCTGAAAAACCCGGAGAATGCTGAAGGTTGGAGACTCCTTGGAATAGCACACGCTGAGAATGATGATGATCAACAGGTAAAATCAATAACATTTGATGTCAATCAATTTTTTCACATGTTTTGGTTACAAATATTGCACTTTGCATCTCTAATTTCTAATCAATTTCCATTTTGTTTAGAATATAGTGTACTGCATTATATCAGAATCTTACTTTTGTAAAAAGAAGAAAGGTGGAATTGTGGATTGTCAAGCTTTGGACAATCCATACTGTAGCTTAGTGTAGTCATAGTGCTTTTTATCTTATGTTTTGGTTTTGTTATTCTATTCTTGTTATCAACAGTTCTATCATACGAATTTATATTCTTCAAGACCAAGTGTAAATTTGTAATCTATGCAGGCTATTGCAGCTATGATGCGTGCACAGGACGCCAATCCGACAAATCTGGAAGTGCTTCTCGCTCTTGGTGTGAGTCACACGAATGGTCAGTAAGTTGCTCTTGGTGTGAAACAATTAACCTATTATAATGAATTATTGCATTCAGATCCTGTTACTTTGGCCAGTTTGGGGAACTATACTCCTCGGTCCTTAGAGGTATTATGTTACTAATAGCAATCAATACGCTTATAATTATCTCTTTTTAAATATGCAGAGTTGGAGCAGGCAGCTGCACTAAAATATTTATATGGTTGGTTGCGCCATCATCCAAAATACGGGTCGCTTGCCCCTCCTGAGTTGGCTGATTCTTTGTACTATGCTGATGTAAGTGTTATCTTTGTAAATAATGCTTGTACGTCTGTGTTTCATCTTTCTCATACTCTTATCCTCACAAGTGTGTAGTTATCTATTAAAAAATATGCAAATTTCCTTGCGAGTATGCAACATTTTATTTATTTGTCTGTCTACTTTGCTGCATCCAGGTAGCTAGAATATTCAATGAAGCTGCTCAAATGTCGCCCGAGGATGCCGATGTACACATAGTGTTGGGTGTTCTTTACAACTTATCTAGAGAGTTTGACAAAGCGATCGATGCCTTCCAGACTGCTTTGAAACTCAAGCCGCATGACTATTCTCTTTGGAACAAGCTTGGCGCAACACAAGCAAATAGCATTCAGAGCGCTGACGCAATATTGGCTTATCAACAGGTAGTCTGCGTAAATGCCTTGTATTCTCCTAGGGATAAAAAGAAAGGGAAATTTAACATGGAATTAGGTCCCAACATTTTTTTTCTTTTTCTGTTTAGCATTTGGGATCGCATAAGAAATGAAGTTATCCGTAGTAAAGTAGGTGTAGTACCAATAGAAGATAAGGTGGGCAAAGGCCGCTTGAGGTGGTACGGGCATGTCCAACGTAGACCGCTAGAAGCACCAGTTCGTGCTTGGGAGGACATTCTTATACCTAATACTAGGAGAGGGAGAGGTAGACCAAGAATTATGTGGACCGAAGTAGTTAGGAAAGACATTCTAGATCTAGGCCTTCTGGAAAGTCTAATTTCAAACAGAGCCGCGTGGAAAAGTGAAATCCATATAGCCGACCCCAATTAAGTTGGGATTAAGGCTTGTTGTTGTTGTTGTCTGTTTAGCATTTGAATCCTAAACTTCCAAGGCTTTACAAAAATAAGAAATGATGTCACTCATTTGAGTATGAATATATATTTGTGTTGGTAAATGGTTATTTTCTGTTATTCTTGCAGCCCTATGGTAACATTCTCAACTTGAAATCACTCTGACATTCATTATATCTTCCTGTATTGTTAGGCACTAGATTTGAAGCCCAATTATGTTCGTGCTTGGGCGAACATGGGTATCAGTTACGCTAACCAGGTTCATCCCCTAACCCTTGTTAAGTTACTGCTATATTTAGTTTCTTCTAATGCTTGTTATTTCCGCATATGTTGTAATCTTCATACTTGTACTTAAATCTGTGACAAATAAAACCAAACCAAATAGCTAATGAGCTTCTTCTCTTCCCGTTTTTTTTTTTTTTTTTTTTTTTGGCGTTTAGGGTATGCACGAGGATTCAATTCGTTATTATGTTCGTGCGCTCACTATGAATCCAAAGGCAGATAATGCATGGCAGTACTTAAGAATTTCTTTAAGGTATGATAAGAAAAGACGGAGAGATTCCTTTTTTTATTTTCATTTTTGTGGTTGGTAAGCTGCTATGCAATCATACCTCGAAAGGTGAATGAATTATGTACGTTTTGTTTTGTTATGTTGCAGCTGTGCTGATAGGAGTGACATGTTGGAAGCTTGTGATTCTCGGAATCTTGATATTCTACAAAAAGAGTTTCCGCTATAAAAATAATAAAACTAATAATAATAGTATGCAGATTTTATTGGAGAAGCAATGGTAGCTAGCTAGGGTTCCAATGACATGATAAGGATTGAGATACCGGTTAGGGTTCCGTCGCCGTCGTTTTGCTGCATTTGGATGTCGGAGCAGATGGTCCCTTGTGTTTGGAAGGATGACTTTTTGAGGAAGAAAGAAAGAAAGAAAGGCAAATTTGTGGTTGTTGTTTGGAACTAACTGGCTAGTTGGAGAGTTTGAATCAAATAAAATACAAAATAACACCACCCGTTCCCATTGGGTCAGTTTGAGTTGTAGCAAAAACAAGCATTCACATGTTTGTCCTCTCCTAGTGGGCTCGGACCAGAAAGGTCAATAATAATAAGTATGTGTATGCGTATGTGGTTCATCATCATCATCACATTATCCATACATACATGCATACATACATACATACATAGCTTTAACTTTGTTTTAGTTGGACAGAAGAATGTTTTCATCTGAAAGTGATGATAAAAAGGCGTTGCTCCGTTTTAAGGATGTCGGTCATTTACTAATTGGGTAATTGTGTAATTACGTTGTATGATTATTACCTTTTTTTTAAGCTCTACTCTAACGCAATATACTTTATGGAATTGTGATTCTATACGTATAATGACAATGCTCATGTATTGTTGCCGACAAAATATTAAAGACCAGGTAAAGTCATCAAAGGTAAAACTTCAAACCCTCAAATTCAATTACCTAGGTACATACTTCCATATACATACATATATATATATATACATCTATATACACACACACACACACACACACACACACACACACACACACAGAGCAATTTTTTTTTTTTTTTTTTTTTTTTTTTTTTTTTTTGCTTTTTTTTTTTTTTTTTTCATATGAGAGATACTCTTGTTTTATCCATGCAGAAGAGTGTCATTTTCCTTTTTTATATCTAAAAAAAAAGAAGTGTGTCATTATGGAACATGATTGCTAAACCCATGTAAGATATAAAAGTTAAAGAAACGACAAAGAATATATGTGTGTATATATAGTGGTAGTAAATAATGTAATAAAATGGAAAAGGAAAAAAAAAAAGAATGAGGATGAGAAGGGAAGTGGTGATGGTGGTGGGGTTGCTTTAACTTGTTGAGCACGGCCGCATATATATAATATATAATATATATATATATATATATATATATATGACATTTCACACTCTCTGGCCTGGGCTTACTTACCTTTGTCATTCATGTCTGTCTCTCTCTCTGCCACACGCAGTCGCACTACTATTTTGAAAGGAAAGAGATGTCATATATAATATTCCTATTCAATCTTTAGCACCTATCTATGATTCCTTTTCATCCTTCTTCTTATTTATATGTTTATTTTTTGTGCGTGTTCATACACATATAGCATCTTCTTTTTTAGTTTATTATAAAACTTTACTATTTTGAAAGGAAATAGATGTCATTGTCTCCAGTCCGGTACCGGACTGGAGCAGCAACAACAACACCCATGTAGAAGCTAATGTAGAAAAAAGGCAATACGATGCCACTTGTTAATGTTTGAGAACCAAATTATGATGGTGTCATGTGATATTTATATTAGTTGGGAGAGTTGTTATCAGCCTGAGAAATGTTATTAAAATCAATATTAAAGAAATGAATTAAGACCTTTTAAAAATCTATCAGTCGTTAATGGAACAACATGGTATCAACAAGTGTATAATGAGTGGTGAAACTGTGTGTAATGTTAATACAACAAGTGTATGACACCCTTAAATGTAGTTTTTAAAAGGGCTCATATTTATATACAATAAAATCTCGATAAATAAATATTCAATAGATTAATAATCTCCTTTAAATAATAAAAACTTTCAGTCCTCACTCAGATCAATGCACAAGATAATATATATTTTTTTCAAATCCTTTAGAGCCCAACAAAAATATAAATTAATAATTGACAAAAAATATATATATAATTCATAATATTAAAGAGTTTTTTCTTGACAATTTTTATTTTCTCATTTCAACTATTTTATAAAATATGCATCTGAAGTAATTTGTTATTTCTTTATACATAAATTGAACTCAACCTCGTCTTTATTTTTTAGAAAACATGCACATATCTAGTATATTTTTTTTTTTCATGTTGTACCAAGTAGTTATTTAAGGTTACTATTGCTTGAAACGTCTCTTTTGGAGAAACATTTTATAAAATATAACTGTCATTTGGATCGTGATCATCATCAACAAGTATATCCATTATCCCTTAAATAATCTCTTCATTAGTAGGTGATTTCATCACTGCATTAATTTCACTAAGATTTTTTTTTTTGGCATAGCTGATAACTTTTGTAATTCTCTATGTACACATATTAATTTTTGACCACATACCATTGTCTATGTTAATTATAGCTCATGCATGAATCTTAGTAAAAGAAAAGGTACATGAACAAAAGTAATTAAAACATAAAACTTTTCATAAATTAAGAATTATTTATTTATTAATAAATAAATAATCTCTTTAAAATAATATTTAATCTTAGTCTTAATAATATTCATTTATAGAGGCAGAGAGATGTATAACGAAGGTTATTATGTAAAGATGATAATTAAGCATTATGTCCAAAGACTTGAATTGGCATAAGAAAATAATAAAAATATGATATTTAAGGCCTAAATTAATAACTAAGAAATGTTACAAAATTACTGGAGCAAAGTAAGAATACATATACAAATATGGTCCCGTTGTGTTAGATAATATTAAAATGGTACCGTCATGTATGGTGTCAGACCTAAAATTTTGATGATATTAAAAGGATATCATCGCATTAAAAAGATATTATGTATACAATATAAACTACATCAAATTTAAGTTGAATTTTTTTTTTAAATGATACTTATTCTCAAATCTGATTACTTAATTTTTTTTGTTATACTGTTGCATAATATTATCGTATGTATTAGAACTATTAGAATATAACTTATTGGAATTTAATGTATAAATTTCAATGACAATATATTTTAGTTTCTAAAGATACCCATTCTTAACAAGATATTTGTTGGAATTTAAGATAAAAATTTTGATGAACTCCTATCCCAAAGTCTAACATCTTGGAGGGGAGGAGTGTCTATACGTTGTTGTTTAGAAGGTTAAATAATAACTTCATTTTTTTTTATAATGAATAATAGCTTCATTTCTGTGTAATTGGGCTACTTGGGCTAGTGCTGAAACTTTGGGCCGGCAAGCTTGCTCGAAGCCTGATTTTTTCGGGCTCGATGGGCAAGCACCTAAGGCCGCCCATTCAAGTAATTTCTCGGGCTTGGACTCGGGGTTCAGGCTGCCCGAGAAAAACCTATATTGCGGAAGTCCGCCGCCGAACGAAAGCTCCCGACCGTCGACTACCAATTTTTTTTAATTTTTTCTCTCAGGCCCGAATTCCAGCCCAACTTGCCCAAAGCCCAACCAACGACAAGTTTTTTGAACGTTGGCACCCGACCCGAACCACCGCCCGAAAGCCCGACCACCAACAGCTCTTTTTTTGACTATTGCCTGATTCTGGCCCGAACCCGACCGCCGATCCTAAGAAATAGCTATTGGATCCGAATTTGGGGGAAAAAATTAATTTTTTAACCCAAAAATTTTCTTATTAATACCATCCATCCCCCAAACTTTCTCAATCTCTCTCAATCTCTCAAATATCTTTCACAATTTTTCTAAAAACTTACACAATATCCTAAAGCTCTCTCTCTCATATCGCTCTTATTTTTAATAATAGATTCTTTTGGTTATGGTGATATTCCTGTTGATGCCCAACGGAACATGGAAGAAGGGTAATTTCTTACTAATGAATTTATTACGCAGGAATTGCAAACACAAGCAACTGAGGAACCTACAAATCCAAGCCGTGGTAAATGTAGTGGAGGTCGTCGTCGCAATGGTGGTGGGTGTGGAGGAGAGGCAAGTGCAAGTGTTATTGCAAGTGTTACAACCTCCAAGAGGAAATGCAAGCGCACCTCGACAGTTTAGGATCACTTCGACATAATTGAGGAGGTCGACAATGACAGTAACAATAAACACATAGCTCAATGTAAATATTGCTATTCTAAATTACAAGGTGACACTATTCACGGCACAACACACTTGAGAAGACACTCCGAAAAGTGTCTTCAAAAGCACGGCCAAATCGGCAGAGCTGAACTCTGCCAAACACAATTATATTTTGATCGCGTAACCAGTGGTCTAACCACTTAGAAATATGATCCCCAAGTAGATCGTATGGAAGTTACGCGAATGATAGTTGCATTAGATCAACTACTTAGTTTTGTAGAGCATCCTAATTGGCACCAATATATTAAAGTTGTACACAATCTTAATGTACAGTTTTTTTTTTCAAAAACTACTCTTAGGAAAGATTTGTTAAAATTATTTAAACAAGAAAATGAAGCATTAATAAATCTTTTACACTCTACTAGCGGTTGCGTTGCGTTAATGGCAGACATTTGGTCTGCCGTTGCCAACAAAGATTATTTATCTGTAACCGGACATTACTTTAAAGGCTTCGATTTAGATAAGAGAATATTAGGTTTTAAATGTGTTCTAGGATCACATAGCGCCGATTTAATATATAATACAATTTTAAATGTAATTGATGAATATAGATTAAGAGATAAAGTGGTGGCTATAACATTAGATAATGATAGTGCAAATACTAAAGCAATTGAATATTTTGAAAATGATTTAAGTTTATTCGGTGATGGTAATATTTTCACCAACGTTGTGCATGCCATGTAATTAATTTAATAGTTAAATCCAATTTAAAATCAATGTCTGTTCATATAAAAGCAATTAGAGATAGCATTACATGGATTCAAGGTAGTAACCCACGCGTACAAGATTGGTTTAGGTTCTTACAAACACTAAATTTAACTCCTAGAGTAATTGCCCTAGATATGCCTGTAAGATGGAATTCAACTTATATAATTCTTCAACAATACGTCCCCTATAAGGATGCTATAACAAACTATATTAGTGTAAAATTAGGAGCATGACATATAGGCACATATGATTGGCAAATTGCCGAAACTTTGTATCAATTTTTAGGTATGTTTCATGTAGTTACTTTAAACTTAGCGGAACATATTACCCAACATCACCTTTAGCTTTAGGTGAACTTTTAAGAATTAATATTTTATTTAGTGAATTTCGGAAGGATCCAATTTTAAAAGTTCCTATTGCTTTTATGGCGTACCTCAACGAGAGCTTAGTAGTTGACGATAGTGGAGAATTGTTTGATTTAGTTCAATGGCGGAGGGCACGAGCATTAACTTGACTAGTCCTAACTCGATTGGCAATGTATATTTTTTCGATCCTAGTTTCCACAGTTTCATCCGAACAAGCCTTCAGTACGACCGGACGAATACTTGAAGAATACTGAAACACATTGCAAATGGACATTGTTGAAGCTTTGGTTTGCATTAAGAATTGAGATTGTGTCGATCAACGTTTACAAGATACAATTTCACCGGCAAGCCAGGAATGGATAGATGAATTTAATAGATTAACATTTCGCTTTGAAGACAATCCTTCAGCCGCAAATTAAATTGTAATGTCTAAATATTTATTTGCTTTGGACCTTGTAATTGTAATATTTAGACTTTTTAAGTTTGTAAAATTTATAATTTGTCACAAAATGATTGCACTCCTTTTTCCTTACCAAGTTTTTATCCCAATTGCATTTTTCTTAGTAAGGTTTTCAATGAAGCAATCATGAATTACAAATTTAAAAATTAATATACAAAATTAATATTTTAATTGTGTTAATAGTGTGTGTTGATTTTAATCTTAATTATAGTTTTTCTATAATTTTAACACAAAATAACTTAATAATTATTTATATACAAATACAATTAAAAAATAATAGTATATTATATATAATATATATATACAATATTATAAAAATTAAAAAAATGTAATAAAAAAGTATTTTTTCAGGCTACTTCAAGCGGGCTCAGGCTGCCCGACCGGACTCGGGCAGCTAAGACTAGGTCCGCGGCCCGTCCAAGGGACTTGTCAGGCTCAGGTGGGCGGCCTGAATTTTTTGGGCGGGCGGACTCGGGTATCGGACACAAATTCACTTTTTTCAGACGGTCGTGGGTGGCTCGTTCAAAGTTCCAACACTAAATTGGGCTCCCTAAAATGTAGCACATAAAAGACAAAATACTAGTTGAGATTTTGGTATTTAGAACGACAATTGTGTCCTTACCGTTTTATAGGTTGCTCTTGTTTGCCTTTAAACCATTGATGGATTATCAATAGATGTTTGGTTTACAGATTTACAATCATAATTCATAATTATTTTTTATTTATGTATTTTTTTTATAAAAAAAAAATACTGTAACAAATTACGATTCGTAATACGAATTCTCATACTAGCCTTACATAAACTCACGGATGAGGTGGCTGACGGAAGACTATTTCTAAATATATGTAGCATCTTACAAACATATCTGTATATATACATATATATATATATATATATATCAATAACTAATGATAACAATATCCATACGAGAATCCCATTGACAGCGAGTGTCGTGGTTAGTACGTGTGTGCGTATACATACATATTTATACATATATATATATATATATATATATATTAGAAAGACAGACAATTACTTCTAGTCTGGTTATAAGAAAGGAAAAGGTGGATGTGCACTGTGCAGTAGTGTCCCCATGCGTTACCAACTTGTTCTTGCTAGCTCGTCTCTTTCAATCATGCTATATATGTTGCAAACTATATATATATATATATATGAATATATAAAATAAGCATATAATATATATACACATATACACATACAACCACAGCCAATAAAAACTATACCCCTCTCTCTCTCTCTCTCTCTCTCTCTCTCTTAAGTAGGAGAGAAGAATCTGGATCACCAATATGACCATCCAATATCCATCCTCTGATGATCAGCTTCAACGACTGCAATCATATGATGGCTTTTTGATACAGATCATATGTCAACGTCCACCCTTTTACATCCACCCAAAAAAAAAAACCATAATGTATATATATATATATGTATGTATATACATATCTATATGTATGATTCATCACACTTGGCCCCTCACCATTTCCTATATACACACACACACACATATATGTAATATATATATATATATATTTCTAGAATTATAGGTTAAGAATAAGATTTGACTCGTCTTTCACAAACTAATTAAAAACATGCACGATCATATGTGATACGTGTGTGTCTGTGTGTAAAGAAGTTTAACTTAGAAGTCACAAGCTAGATATCCATTTATTGACAAAGAATATGTAAAAACGGATCCTTTTCTAAAATATATATATATATATATATATATATATATATATATAAAGGAAAAGACAATAAAGGGTAGATTAGATCTTACCCTGGAAGAGCATTTAATTTGAGTCGGTACACACAGTATGATCCTCTCCTCCCGCCGGATCACACAACCTGAAAAGACGTCAGCAGAAAAAGCATATAATATATATGTATGTCTATATAAAAAACATTCTTAATTATGGTCGGTTAAGTACTAGTACTAGCATGGGACAAGACATTAGATTGAGATAATCTGAATCAATCTCATGTTTGGTGCCAAAATTATGAAGGGAAAGGAATAATAATATTCCCCAAAGCACAAATGGTTGAATGCTTCTGGCACAGACTTCGTAAGGATTTGTGGTTGTGATTTATGAAGATAAATCCCTTGTAGGGTAAAACCTAATTTACGGTTTAAAAACGGAACGCTTTACCTTTCAAGAGTGGTAATTTTTAAAACTGCGGTTTTGAGATTGACCTGTCAAAAATTATCTCATCTATCTATTACTTAATGAAACTGCGGCTTGTTCTTTTAGATTAAAATTCAAAAAAAATTTGAACTTAAGTTATAATTTTATTTAAGTTTATATTTTTTTATAAAATTTGAGTTTGAATTTAAGTTTAAACTCGAGTTTTAACTTGAGTTTTGGATTACAATCTGAGTTCAAGTTTTCCTTTTAACTTAAGTTCTTAAACTCAAACTCAAGTTAATGAACAATATTTTTTCTATTCTTAAAAATACCATAACTTTTTCGTTTTAATTCTGATTGAGATGATTTTCTTTTCTACGCATTTACAACGAAGAGACGAATAAAATCTCATCCATATACTCTATTAAATTTTCAATCACGATTGAGTTTTTATTAAAATACTATCTAAATACAAATTTAAGTTTTGACCCACTCAAACCCAAATTCAAATAGATTCTCAATTTAAATCATAACTCAAATGTGCACATTCAAATATAAACTTAAATTATAACTCAAATTCACCTCAAAATCTACACTTAAATTACCATAACTCAAAAATATAATCGAACAGGTTAGTATTCAAACATTGATCAATAAAGTCAAAAATAGTATATATAGTCTAATAACTTTGAATGGGGTAAAGTCAAACAACATAAAAATGAAATAGGTCGTTATCAAATGATATAACTTTGAAGAGCCAAAACATCTTTGACCATTTGAGATATTATACTTTCTAACGTTCAATTTTTTTTTTTTTTCAAAGTATGATGTCAAAATACTAATAATTAAAGAATGAAATTACGGTTTGACGGTTAATTAAGCCACGATTGTAATTCTCAAACCAAATTAAGTAAAAAAAAAAAAATCCAGTCTATAATAAATAAATTATAAGGGTAAATACAAGACGTACTTTTTCCTGCCTTCAAACTTTAGAATTTTACGGTTTGAATCCTTTACGATTTTTCCTGCCTTCAAACTTAAATCTTTCGAAGTTAGTTCAGATATTGGAATTATTATTTAAGCGAACTGGATATAATTTTTTTCCCAAGAGATCCAAACTTAATATATATTAATATAAAAATGTTTTTTTTTTCTTTTTTTGGGGAGAGGGAAGGGGATATGGAATTCTCAATTCTTGTGGTTGTAATAATAATTACGTATTAAGAGAAGTGAACAGCAATATTTCCAAAAGTACCTAGTAGTGTGACCAATAAATGAAAAAAAGAAAAAAGGATATCATGCATCCAAATTAACCAAAGATATATATATATATATATATATATATATATCTGCAAGAGATGAAATGGGAAAAAGGTTGCGTCTGAATAAGATGGAATATATATGGATGTCTGTCAAATGCCATATAATTATATTTATATGCGTGCACCAACCCTAAATACCTAGCCCTCTGCCCAGCTGCTCCATCATCATGTCATTGTAATATTGGATATATATTATATATATATATATATATAGCATTATACATCCATATATATATATATATGTGTGTGTGTGTGTATAAACGAACTCTCAACACGCAATCCAACCAAACCAAGGTACAGGTAATCTCTAGCTTTCCCTTATGCCATGCCCTTGTGACCATCTTATCACTGTCAGCTCTAACTACAAAAATATCACACCCAATTAATATGACTTTTTTAACCTACTAAAACTTCTCTTGCTGTTCGTGGCCTCACACGATCCAGTCACTTGTACTGTCATTGGAGAGCTTAATCCTAAGAGCTATTTTGGCTTTCGGATCAAAAACTACTTCTGAAAGTTTTTGAATGATGTGTCACAAATACTTCGACTTTTCAAAAAACGTCCTGTTATAATAACAAATTAAGGCTTTTAAAAAAACATTTTTAAAAAGACTTTAAAACTTACACTTCAACACTTATTTCTAAAAAAAACTTTGAAACTTACACTTCAACACTTTTATTGTTTATTAAACTCTTTTAAAAGAAAAATGTTTACGGCACCACTGGTACTAGAGTATTTCTACGAAAATTCTTCATTTTTTAGCTAAATTCTAATTAAAATGTTTAAAAAGTTATTTTATCTAATAAATTTATGGTGATTCACTCCAACTATACTATTTATTCTGATGAAACGTAGATTATTTTAATAATTATTGAATTTAAACATAAATAAATTTATTTAATTTTAAAAATAACTTTGACATTTATTGGGCACGGGACAATAAAATAATACAATAAATCAAATACCTAATAACTTTTTGTTAGCTATATTTAGTTAGTGTGAAATGGATTTTCTAAAATAATTAACCATTTAGCTAATTGTTGGAGCAGAGAAAAGCTAAATTTTAGCTAAAAACATAAAATAGCTAGCATGGTTGGAGTTGCTCTAAGCACCATCATTGATATAAGGTGGATCTCGTATGCGGGTCTCACACTGCTAGATCTAGGGTGGTGTTGAGCACCACCAACACCTTATAACATTGCTCCTTTTAAAATGGGGTTCCAAACACTAAGGAGACGTTTGGTTTATGGATTAGAATTATAAGATTAGAACCATTTTTGATTTACATGTATTTTTTGTGAGAAAAAATACTGTAACGAACCATGAACCATGATTCGAATCGGGGTACGAATCTCCCAACCAAACAACCCCTAAGGGTTCGTTTGGTATGAGGGTTCAAACTAGAGTGATTCTAGTTTTAATTTTAGAATCATAACTATAATTCATGATTTTGAGTCCAAATCATGGTTTCGAAACCAGAACTAGAATCAGGGATTTGAGCCACCCAAAACCAAGGAAGGGTGGTTTTAGAATAAAGGGTGATTCATAGTTTAAAACATCACATCAGAGTTCAAATCTTAAATTAGTATCATCCTAACCAAACACTGATTCTGTGTAAGTCAAATCAGAACCACTTTTATTTTTTGTAAACAAACACTGGTTTAGAACCAGAATCATGGTTCAGGGTTCATAACTCTTATACCAAATAATACCTAAATGAAAAGTCACAACTTTTTTTTCTCTTCTTAGAAGTAAAAATAAAAAACTCTATCAAATGGGAGCTAGATAAAAATATACTATATCATCTTAATTACGAGCAACTGAAATATATTAGCATTAAGTACGTACCCATGAATCATTTTGGAGGTGGATGCTAGCAAGGACCATTTCCAACATTTAAGAATTAACCCACGTTGACCAAATCAATTACTTAATCAAGTTTCAGATAGCTCGGATCACAAATTAATTAAAGTGCACCTGCTCTACTTTAACAATAATAATATAAGAATGGATATTAATATTGATTTAAAAGACAGAATTAGCATATAGGAGGTAATTAATTAAGATGATGAGGATTAGTGGTCCTTAATTAGATAAATTAAAAAAAAAAGGATGGCCGAGGGACAGACAGAAGAAATCTCAGCTTCCTTTAATTTCGATATATATATATA